>NW_005054403.1:1262242-1265513 GCF_000277835.1 Geospiza fortis | reverse complement strand
TTAGAAACTAGTTTCAGAGACTGTGACTACATTAGCAAGTAGCACACTGCAAAAGGGGAAGACCAGTTGGTGCTGAGAACTGATATTATCACCATATACACTCTGACAGTTTACTATGAACTAACTCTAGTCTGGTACTGAGGAGCTGCATGTCCATTCGTGGTCAGAGAACACTGAGTGCACTCTTGGGAGACGTCTTCCAAGTTAATTTCAAGGTAGAAAATATCCAGTTCAAAATGTCCCACTCTCTGATGTGACCCAAAATCTGTCAAGTGAAAATGACAGATAGATTTGCTTCCAAACCATATTCTTAATTAAAAAAACCCCAATAAACAGTAATGTAGATGCACCAGAGAGGACAGCATCTCTTTTAGATGTCTTAGGAGACAAGGGAAAACACAGACATTGCTGAAGTTTTCCCTTCTATGGATGACCATTCTTTTAGGGTTTTTTGATTTGTTTGTTTGCTTGGTTTTTTTTACTTTATAGGAGGTTATGATTGTCTGAAAGTGCAGAGGTCAAAATGCTGGTTGCTTGGGAGCAATGTTCCTAGGAATCTGGCTGCTGTAAATTAAAACTATGTCACCATTGTAAAGCAAGGAATTCTCAAATAGGCTGTAAAAATAGACACAAGGCATTAGTGAAACAAGTATGAATTGAGGCCATGCTGTTTGCATCCTTCAAACTCACCCCTGTGGTCTATAGAACTTGGAGAATCTCACTGTCAGATAACCGCCACATGCTGTGCATTGTATATAACTGGAGCGGAAGAAAAATGAGACAGGCACGCCCTTTGTGACTTGCATTTCTTAAAAAATATTTCTCACTCTTGGTAATAGAAACTTAGAAGTTTGAGGTTTACATCTGCTTATTATTGTAGGGTTGCTGGCTCTTAAAAGAACATCTAAACAGTTTCTCATATATATATTTATGTATATACATCCTTTCTGTAATGCATATGAGATAGATAGATAGATAGATAGATAGATAGATAGATAGATAGATAGATAGATAGATAGATAACTACTACAGACAAGATTGACTCATTTTTAAGTGATAAATAGGAGTCAAACTGCCTCAGCTTCTCTTTGATGTCTGTGTTTGACAAAGCACTTTGAAATTCTCACTGTTTCTAGATTAGGTTCTTCTGTGTGTTCTGTTATATAATCCATAGTCAAGTAAGAGTTTTCAGTTGCACCTTGTGGCTTGCCATAAAGAATTGGTAAAGAACTGAAGCTAGAAACTGAAAGGAAGTAGGTTTAGATACTAGGAAAAATTCTTTTACTATGAGGGTGATGAGGCACTGGAAAAAGTTGCCCAGAGAACTGTGGATGCTCCGTTCCTGGAAATGTTTAAGGCCAGGCTGGATGGACACCTGAGCAACCTGGTCAATTGGAAGATGTCCCTGTCAATGGCAGAGGCATGGAACAAGATGATCTTTAAGATTCCTTCCACCCCAGGCCACTCTTTGATTCTATGAGCCCATGAAGACCCTTCCTTGCTGCCATGGGAGTGAGGATTTCAGCCACAGTATTTAAGGAGGATTCAGGAACAACATCAAAGGTTGACACACAACTGAAAGAGTCTCCTTTAGTTTTGTTGGTTTTTTGGTTGTTTTTCCTCAAGCATTTTCACACTGTTAAAAGACATGGGAATATGCTTACCTAGGCTTTGCTGCTGCAATATTTTAAGTCATAGGAAAAGAGCAGTATCTTGATTGCTGAATCCCACTGGACAGTAAATTAACTAAAAGTTAGTTAATAAAATCCACACTTCACCATTTGTGTGGCAAGCTGCCATTCAAAAATACTCATTGGAGCTGTCTATCACTGCTGTGTTTAATCTTTCTGAATTCCGAAAATGCTGGCCCTCTTGGGATGCTGGATGGCCTTTTTCCTGGTGTGCTGAATGCCCTGCAGAATATGAGCGTATCTAACTAAATCAGCATCTTAACCAAAACAGTCTCATGAGTGAATAGTGGGGCTTACACCACTGTATCTCATTGTAGCATCACTGGAATGACATAAATAGAAATGGAGAAGGATTCAGCCCTATGCTGCTTTCAAGTAGTTTTGCAGTTTCCTTGTCAATCTATTGGTACTGCAGCCTACATGTAGAGCAATCTGTTTTCTCCAGTACTTTAACAGAGCCAGACTAATTATGATGAGATCCACTTGGGTGTCTATTAGCATTAATTAAGGGATTGCAACTTTCAGATGAATAATCTTCTGTCTTCAGCATACCCTGAGCAGAGCTATCAGGTACGTGAAAGGTAAAAAGCAAGGGACAGATCAGGAAACATTCTTTTTTTCAGCATAAAGACAGTTGCTGACCCTGTTGTTTTCCTATCTTCTGTCATGCTAAGAGATGATAAAAGGTGAATTATTTTCATTTCAGTTTTAGTGTCAGATTTGCATCTCCATTTTAAAAATCACTCAATCCTAGAAACTAGAAGTCCTAGCATTGCTGAAAAGGTACATTTGCAAACAGATGTTCTTGCCAATAGTGTTCACCTGATAAACCTGATTATTTCATCCTTGCTGGTGGCTGGCAGTGGGGAGGAAAAGGAGGATGCTGAAGGGTGAATGAAATGTTGGCATAAGGAGAATATGAAGATATGCTGAGATTATTTCTTTAGTGTTTCTCCTAGGTATGTCTTCTCTCACTGGACCTCTTCTCTTGCCCTTTACCTAAAGGTAAAGAGCTGTGCTCATTTATCATACCTGGCATCTGGTGATTTCATAGGGCTGTGGCATCCTGCTGGTAACTTAAGCAGAATAATTCCTTGCCTTCTACTGCATTGCTGGCAAGTATCTAGGTCATTGCATCCATGCAAAAACCTTAGTGGGATTGTTCCTAGACATGGTGTAAGGCATGATTAGTATACTCACGGAGATCTCAGTATGTGCTTGGTACATCTGTTTATCTTGCCCAGTGGAGTCTGTAGGCTCAGACTCTGCCTTGGGGAAATTCTCTGACAGCCTTGCCAGCTGGATACATCACAGTTATCTTACCCTCAGCTTCAGGAAAATAAAGCTGTCTTGCTGGGCCTGTTTTCCTTTGTGGCATCCTTGAAGAGTATCCATCACATCTTGACTTTTGGTCTTTTCATTGGGGAGCAAGCTGTGCACTACGTGCAGTAAAAATGTGAGTTGTTTTTTCATTCCAGCAAGGGTATCTGTGCATGCTGCACCTTCAATTGCCCTGTGCTGCTGACCTTGCAGCAGCATTTGAAGGATTGTTCATACAACTTTCTTTTGGCAGGTCCTTG
>NW_005054403.1:1236114-1262204 GCF_000277835.1 Geospiza fortis | reverse complement strand
TAGGTGGTTGGCATGAGCTTTGACACTAGACTGACTCTGAGATCCAGCTTCAGCTTCTTCCACCCTTGATGATGTAGACCACTCCATTTCTGAATACTGACAAGTGGGGAACCCACTGGACAGACATACTTTGCCACTGGTACCTGTTAAACAGATACCATGTCTCGGGGCCTCTCGCTGGTCAGAGTGACCCTGAGAAAATGTTAGAAAGTCTCTTTTCCCAGCCCAGTGCTTGAAGAAGGAGTCAGAGCTCTTCAGTTCTCAGTCTCAAGGTTGTTTATTGTTCCTTATCTATAAAATATTTTCTCCTGTCCAGCTGAGGTCCATTCAGCAAGACAGTCCAGGCACTCTGCCTGCCCCCGGGGTGGTGTTATGTCTTTATACTAAAAACTACATATACAATGTTTACAATTACTTTCCAATACCTATCACCTATGTTAGACAGTGAGCTTCTACTCTAAACCAATCTGTAAGTGCCAACATCACAGCAGAAGATGGAGGCCAAGAAGAAGAAGGAGAAAGGCTGGACATGCCCAGATCCCTCCATCTTGCCCCGTGAACCCCCATTCTGAAAACCCCAAAATCTACTTTTTCACCCCATGATAAATTCACTGTCATTCTACTTAACTGTCGTGGCCTGCAGATCTTCATCTAAGGTTGGTAATTTGCTGCACGGATCATAATCAAAACCACAGGCATCTTGGGCTCTGTGCCAGGGTCTCTGAGCCCCCTGGCAGGGGTCTTGGCTGCTCAGGACAGCCAGAGGGATGTCCTGGGTTCCAACAACCATGTAGAGGTTTTTTAACTGAGCAGGCCATAACATATAGAGAAACCATTTCTGTTGTCTGTGCTACTCCTTTCACACTGAGAGACCCCCAAAATCCATTGTTTTTATGCAGAGCTTCTTTTTTTTTTCCAGTTTTACAGTTTATTACTTTACCTTATCTCCCCTTACTCATCCTATCCTTTAATATCCTGTCAGTTAATTGGATTTGTTGCCCATTTTAAAGGCTATTCTTTTCTTTGACTGTGTTCCACTTTCAGAAAATAGTGTAATCAAATACTAAACACTTGCGTGCCTGAAAGCTTGTCCATTTGTGCTAAATCTGGTCTGTGGGACTAATTAACATTGCTGTTTCAAGCTGTTCAGCAATACAGGCAAAAATTATTTTTGCTGCTTCAGAAGTAAAGACTTTTGGCAAAAATGGGACCAAAGCTGGGTGAAGAGTTGAGATGGGGCGATCTGCAGATCTGCTACCCCTGTGGAGCCTGGAGGGCTGAAAGCAGCAGTTCCATCAGGGGGAGAGAATGCTTGTCACTCCTTTCTTTGGAAATATCTTCCCTGTTTGCCCATTGCTTTTGTGAAGCGGCAGCCACTATGCCTGGCCAGGGCTCTGCATGGTCAGTAGAAGCACAGGGGCCATTTCACTTCTGCAAGCAGTGTGGTGTGCTGCCCTCAGAGACCATCCACTTCGCCTCAGTCCACAGTCAGCCTTCATATACAAAAAGAAATTACTTCAGCTTGTGAGTCTTAACTCTATTGTATCTCAGCTGCAAGAGCAAACTTAATCAACTCTGAAGAGACTATCTGAGAGCAGTTGTCAGCCAGAATTGATCTAACAGAAGAGTGAGAAAATTATAATCACTACTTTATGATCTGTTGAGCCGCATTCTCTAGGTAGGTGGTCATGCCAAAGTGTAGTCTTCTAAAAAAACAGATTCTTTTATTGATGCCCCATCTCTTGAACATATTCTGAGAATGGAGGATTAATATTCTGGGAATAATATAGATCAGGAAACAATATTATTTGTTATTTGTTAAGCTTCAATGACATTTTTGTCTCTAGCAAAAGGAAAAGGGAGGGAAGTGTGGGGGTGTATTACATGAGTTGCATGGCATGCATTCAGTGCTGTAATGATGGTTAAAAATTCTTTGGCCTTGGAAAAGAGCCTGAGGGATGCAATGTTATACTTCTAGCTGAACTACAGCTTCCATATGAATGACATGGCTGTATCTTGACTTTATTACTGATTTTCTCAGGATTACTCCAGTGAGGCAAGTGAACAAACTTGGCTTTCTAACTAGACGCTCAACAGCAAGCCATATGCAGAATACCAGTTTTCAAAACAGTTTATCCTGTCCTTTCTAATACATGAGGAGTTTTAAAAGAACTAATGCAAATACATGCTAAACTACTCAAATTCTGGGCCCCAGACAGTGGACAAATGGCTCAGGCCTTTGGGCAGAGTTAGAATTAACCAGTGCTTTCCAGCACTGGTACAACCAACAGAATCAAGAGTAACAACACTAAAAATGCTTTCAACTTTTAGAAGTGGAAGGTTGCCCCTAAACATAGGCTTATAGTTTGATATCTTAGCATATTTCTATCACATTAAGACAGTTGATCTATTTTTTAGCCACAGGGCTGTTAAAAGTAGGTGAAAGATGTTCTGGGCTTGGAAACATCTACTGTTGCCTTGATGTAGCTGCCTTGCTATGAGTGTAGGATTATGTCTTATGGTGTGTCTTGTTAGTGAACTCTTTGTTGGCTCAAATCAAGCCAGCAATTCACAAACTCCTGTCTCTGTTCCCCATGCTGAAGTGTTGACACTGACGTTTTAGACTCATCTAACACACATTACTTTGCAGAAAGCCAAGAGGTGCTCTGGGCTACCAAATGAAATCCAAATGAATCTTCATTTCCAAACATATTGTATGCCTGCAGTGGTATGATAGGGTTAATGTCTTCCCAGAGTGCTTGAAAAACCCAGCTGGAATGGTGCTCCATGGTGGGACTTTTTAAAAGGGCTGAATACAGTAACATTTTAGATGTGGGGTTTTTTTTTCCTTTTTATTTCTCTTCTTAGACAGTGTGAATACAGTGAGAGACAAAAAATCCTTGTATGCTGTAAACTGTGATCTAGAAATGGAGGGGGCTGATGTCGATGGCTGCTGGCAGTGTCTTACAAATGTCATTTCTGGCTGGAGTTATTCCAGTAGTGAGGGTCCTGCCATTGCAGTCCCGTCATTAGTCAATACCCATGATTGTAATGTGCTAAAATATAATGCAGGCATTCATAAGTGGGTGACAGGAGAGGAGGAGCAGTGAGAAATTTCACCCACTGAAATCCCATTGCCACCAGGCTCATCCCATTGCCTGGTCCTCATTGATGTTTGGGCTGAATTACCCTGTGTTTTGGGTAACTATCAAAGGAGTGTTTCCTCAATCATAAATGGCTCCCAATTGAAATTTTTAAGACTCTGTTCCCTTTGAACAAATTGCAGTATCAAATTTCAAACCAACAGTATTCCTGAGGCTGGAAGTGTAAGTGCCATTGACAAAACTGTTTGCAGGGAGAGCAGCAAGGAAATTTATGCACTGGGCACCTTGAACAAGGAACAGGGAGCATACCATTTTTCTCAGTTGCAGGAGGCAGAAAAAATTTGATATTTGTGCTGGAAACAAGGGAAGGAGAACTGGATTCCTACAGAAACATAATTGCTTTGAGACATGCAGGTGCCAGGCTGGAGGAAGAGGACCCAGCCACACATGGCCATGTTCACTCTGAGCCCGGTCAGGGGGGCCCCCATCACACTGACCCAATATTACTTGTTTGATTAGGGCTGGAACCATAAACTTCCTTTTCATTCCACTGTGATCTGCTGTTCACTGGTGCTGGCCAATGTTTGTTTTTATATCTACCAAATAAATAAATAAATAAATAAATAAATAAATAAATAAATCTTGCAGCCCGACTTTTTAAGGCCGTTCCTCCCTGCCTGTGTGCAGAGGACTGCAGATCTGTGCGCGATATAATGAAGGCCTAGGGGAGAATATTAGCACTTCTGAAAAGAGCTCAGGGAATTCTGGTTTTTGCTCTGACAACTGAAGGCAGAGGAGAGTTTTTCCTTTCATGTTTGTTTTCAGTACATAAAGTGATTGAAAGCAGCTTCCTAAAGAGGAGGATGGGGAAGGAGTGCTGAAATTTTTTAGAATTTCTAATCCGCTGCCTTCATTTTGCTGCTGCTGCACTCTCACATGGAGTCAGAGAGAGGAGCAGAAGATGGGGATGCTGCTCTATGGGTACAGCCAGGAAAGCTCTGCAGAGAGACCACAGTGGGGAGGGAAGGGAGCTTCTTTGGCCAGACCCAGCAGCCCCAGGGTGCTGAGCTCCATGCAGGCAGGCACCAGTCGTGGTGGTACCACCCCAGGACCACCCTGCTCCCTCCCTCAGCATCCTCAGCCAGCAGCTGGCTGAGCACCACAGGGCTGGGCCCAGGGGCAGGAGAGGGGAAACACCAACAGGAAAGAATGAGAAAACAGGGGAGGATAGGCTGGCAGCTATCTTTTGAAGGAATGCTCTCATGTGGGCTGGGTGGATCCACCTGGGTTTGGTTCAGTTCTTCATCCTCAGAAGGAAAGCACTCAAATTCACCAACACAGATGGAATAGGGAGAGACTTGCTGCAGCCATGATGGCACATCAAAGCCAGATTCCCTGGAATGTAGGCCACTTCTATAGTGCCTGCACGTTACACTCTCTTGTTTTATTACTTACTTAAGTGGCAATACTCGAGTGTCATGCACCCTGGGATAAAATAAACTTGACTCACCCCTAAAGAAAGGAAGGTAAGGCAGGTTTCTGCAGCACTTCTGCTCAGCTGGTAATAAGAAGGCAACAATATCAAAAGTAAAGCTTTGTGAACTCTCTAGACCTCCATAGAGGCTGTTCCAGTCCATTGTATTTGGCAGGAGAAAAAAAACCCAGTTGAATACTTGTTTGCCCCTCAAAATGTGCTAACTGGATATTTTAGAAAAATTTAGAAAAATTTCTGATTAACACCGTAAGGATGAGATTGACTGGATCCTGTTCTTTGGCCATGGCCATTTGGGCCCTCCCTACCTGTGTCCTGCAGCACTGGGTGCTCCATGAGCATTCACCTGGAGAGGGACCACAAACTCTGATCCAGTTGCTGGCTCACCTGGAGTTTTGCTACATCCTAATCCAAAACAACTCTCCTGGCCCGAGTCACAAAGAGTACTGAGAAGTCCCTAAAGCAACTTTCAGAGTTAGGACTGAATCCAAAGTCCCTCTAAATAACTAAAAATCATGCCCTGAGTTTTTGTTTGGCCTGCATCAGTCTGTCTGCCCCCTCCAGTTGCAGAGAGGAGCTCAGGACTAGTCTGGACTAGTTCCCAGAACTAGTCTGTCACCTTCCTTGGCACAAAGTAACTGAGACAGAGTGACCAAGAGACCTGAGAGACCCTTGTAGCTCCCTCTTGCTTTGAGCTCTGAAATGATCCACTTGTTTTGAGTGATGCTGATTAGGATGGTTACAGCCCCAGACCTGCTATTAATAATCTGCTATTAATATCCCTTCTGCAATCATGGAACAGGGTTTCCCCCCACTTGTTGCCTTCTGCTTTATTGCACTCTTGCTGAGACCTTCCCCTTCACCTGCATATGATCAGTCCATGTTATCACTTCCATATGTGAATTCAGTATGCAGGGCATTGGAAATGTGTAACTGTGACCCTGCTTGGTAAGAGAGATGACAAAAAAGGCAGATGGAGCTGGATGGGATAGCCACAGTTGCCTTTACCTTTTGCATCAGGTTACTTGTTGAATAACAATTCAGAAGCAAGAGCTTGGCATCCTGAAATAACTCATGGCTTTTAGCTAGTTCTTAATGAAAAAGGAAGAACAATGGTGTGTGTTGACAGATATATAGCACAGAGAGGACTAACAGCAGCCAGTTAATAATCTTTGTCTCCCTCACTGCTGGCACAGGTTTAAAACAAATGCACACAAAAACCATCCCAGGCACGTGTGCTCACAGATGTCTATGCACGCAGGCATGGTTTAGCATGAAGAATCACATGAATTAGCAGGATTATAATTACTCTTTTTAATCCTTTTGCTTTGAATAAACAGGCTTTAATCAGTAGACAGGGAAGCCTGTCTAAAACCTGAAATATAATCCAAGGTCAGAAACAAAGGGTCACCACCCTTGACCATGGACTGAACAAGCAGGTGTGACCAAGAGCTGTAGTGAAAGGCAGCCTCTCCCCTCTCCCCAGGCACCTGAAGGGCACCATGGCCAGGCAGGGATGTGGGCTCAGCATCTCACAGCAGCCCAGTGTTTGTAGAGCCCTCGGGGCTGCGAAGGCAGCCACAGATGGGGGCATGTCAGCACCTCACTGCTCAGGAACAAGGCAGGCAGCCATGAGGAGGAGGGATGGAAAAAAGCAGGAAGCTTATAAAAGCAGTTCCCCTCTCCAGGGATAATTGGGGAGGGGTTAGAGGTAATTAGTTTATATGGGTAACAGAGGTTAATAGGGTTCTTGTTTTGGTTTTTCTCTTCCTTTGATGGAGTGTGTCAGTTGTTTAAAGCTTACAAGCTGCTGAGATGAAAAGCAAGTTAAGTATGTGATCCAGGTGTTGCCAAGAGTTGAGGCAGAAGTGTTAAAAGAAAAAGCTTAGAAAGCTGGATGGGAAAAAAAAAAGAAAGGAAGGTGTGCATGAAAAAAAAATCCCAGCCCAAGCCTTGCATTATTTGTGAATCAGGTGTTTAACTAGTAGGAAAAAAAAAAAAAGCAAGAGCAAACAATGGAGATATTAAGAACAGACATCCAGCATATCATTTTATTGACATGCACAAAAGTAGTGCTGTACAGCTTGCTTGCTGTTCCTTATCAATAAACAGGAGGAGACTGAGACTTCAGTGCTTGTTGCATGAGCTGCACAACTGCTTTTTCTGCCCAGGCAGAGTAACTTATGCTGTGATGTCCCTAGACTCTGAAACATACCTTGCAGCTATATGAAAAACTTTCTGACTTGTGTCAGATCTTGAGCAGGAGCCTTCCAGAAATGCTGGGCTCACAATCAAAGCTCTGGTCTTCCCTCTGGCACCATGGGGATGTGAAAACAGACCAGAATTTCCTCGTGATGCTGTATTCATATTGAAGTCAGTAAAGAAAGTCAAAATAGCCATAACAAATTATTCCACCACCTCTGACTTGCTGATTCCTACATGTTCCCTCAATTCCTAGTGCCACTAAAATTTTAGTGAACATTTCTAAGCTCTGTTCCTCCTTTATATCCTGCTGCCTCTATTTCTGTTTATATTTACTGACCACTCTCTTCCACTGCTTCTGCCATCACCTCTTTAACTGGAACTGTAGATATGAAGATGACAAGCTTTCAAAACCACTTCTTCACAGACACACCCATGAGGTCTCTGCTTAGGAGCAGCAGTTCACCTTTCACTCCTAGTGTTAGCAGGTCAGTTTAGAAGGGAAATGTTGATGGGTTTTGGGAGGGAGTTTCCACACTGCATGGCTTGTCTTTGCAGATGTAACCATCATCCTTCCTGAGAGTTTGGACCGGTTGCAAAAGCAGAAATCACCCTTAAAAAATGCGTGATTCAGTGCCTTGCAGCCAGCAGCAAAATTTGCACCACAGGTGTTGGAGGGAAAAACACCCAGTTAGCCCAGCAAAGAGCTTGTGTAATGAAGTAAATTACCAGCAAATGGCATGAAGGTGTTTTATCCTGTGTATCCTCAAGGTCTGAGGAATTCAAGGATGCCCTGCTGGAGCCTGCAGCATCAGGAGGAGAACAGCAGTCTGAGGGAGCCAAAGCTGTTGAAGGAGATCCATGGGCATACGAAGGCACTGAGTGCTCACATCACCACTGTGGGAAAGCTTGTCAGGAAGCAATCCTCTTCTAAGATGCACATACTGCTGGGTGCTACTAGATCCAAAATATTTTGTAGACAAGCCTCTTGGCAGTTTTACAGGAATCATCCAGTCAGAAGCTAGCATAACCTGCTACTGCTTTTGCTACTGCATGGGGAATAATTTAAAATTGTCCCACTCAAGAAAGGGCAAATAGTATAGCTCTGTATTCAACCTTGCTAAAAAGTGAGATTTGGAACGTCTGGTCCCTGATGTCTGTGCTCTAGCTCTTTCCTAGGACATTTATTTAGTACAAGTCAGATGTGGGGAAGGAGGAGGAGAGAGAAGATTCTTCTCACAGTCACTGAGAACTTGAAAAGGAAGTCCTGCCATCCTGTCAGATGCATCTGCCTGGTGTTAAGTGCTTCACAGCTCACCTTGTTTGCCAGGTTATTGTAGAGCAGTGTGGTCACTTCTGCTGCAGCCTCTTTGCATCTGTCTTTTGCCCTGTGCTCCTGGAGGAGAGCAGCCTGGTGGAAAGAAATACTCCAAGAGAAAGTAGCCCTGAGTTCATAATACCCAGACCTGGAACATCTTTGGAAAATTCAAGAGGAGTGTACTTAGCATCAAAGCAGAGGGGAAAAGGTGGAGAGGCAGTGGAGATCTTGTTGCCACCAAGCAGCTCTCCATTTTTTGCGGAGAAAGCTTCAAGTGCAAAGGAGCACTAACCCAGAAAAAAAGAGCAATCAAATGTGCTAAAAAGCACTGCTTTCCACTTGCAAAAAGTCCTGTTTAGTACATGTTTATGAAACTTGTCTCTGATGTTCTAAAAATAGCCTTATAGGAGCAAGTCTTCAGCTCTCTCCAGGAAGCCCTACGCGTTCCTAGCATAGAAGCACAGCTTAATCCTGATTTTCACAAAAAGAACAATTATTTTTAGTGCTTTTAAAAATAGACTTCAGTTGCCCAGTGCTGAGTTGTCAAAGCAAAACATGAAAGATGTGTCACTTCACAGGAATGTGGCACAAGTTAATGGGTTCTGAATGACCAGAAGGTCTGACAGTATTATGGTGGCTCAGATGTGTCAGGAGGTGTTAAGATGAAGATTTCAGGCAAGGCTTGTGGGGCAATGTTAAGATGAAAAAAGGGGTCTGAGGAACAGCCTGACAGTGGTGAAGGGTGGGACTGAGGAAAGGGACATCCTAGGGAGCAGTGTTGAAACTGTGGAAATAAGAGCAGAACCAAAGCATAATGCCTTCTTCTGGCTGAGGTGCCAGACCTCTTCAACAGGGGAAATGTTGCACTGCTAGTTGGATAGTTATAAGGAATGTAATTTGGTATGGTTATGTCATTACAGAAGCCCAGTTAATCTTGGTCCTAGTGAAATCAAAAGCCCATCTCTCATGGGCTTAAATCACTCATTGTTCTGTCATCTGGACTCTCACAGTACTGTCTTCTGTGGTTTGTAGATGGGTCTTGGAGCATAAATACTTTGGAACCATTCCTGTTTGTTGTCTGCTGAAACTTATTAGATTTCCTAGCTATCCCACCTATTCTGCACGTACTAAAGCTTTTGCAAGGAAGTCAGGAGTGGTGGCAGCTGGCTTCTGCTAGGAGTGCTAAGGCTGAGGTGAAAGGCTCAACACCTGACAGATCCAACACTGGCCTAGCTGGAAGGACCCACCAGGAGCGTGGCCAAAAAGAGCTCAGCCTCAGCACTTGCTCCCTCCTCTGTGGGTTTATCTCCAATAACTGCCTTAATTCTCTGGCACTTTGACTCCTGGTGCAGGTTTGTCATCTGGGTGACTATTGCCTTTCAAAGGTGTCAAAAATCCTAATGAATATTGCTGAGAACATAGGGGAAGACAAAAGGAAAGCAAGAGTTTCCTAAGCTGGCTTTGCTGATGCAGAAAATAGGCCATGTAACTACAGTTCAGCTCTTATTTAGAATGATCTGTATCATATATTTGTAGCTAGCTTTTCCCAAATACAGCTATGTCCAACAATGCTTCAGACAACTACCTTACTAACATATACTTCCCACACATAATTTTACTGATCTGCTCCAAAGGATGCAGCTGGAAGGTCTCAATTTGGCTGATATGCCTTGAAAGTGATGGGATAGAGCTCATCTGTCAAACAAAGCTGAGAGAGATATGAGATACTTATCTCTTACAGACAAAACACCTGGTTGTCTGGCTTTGTGAATGCTAATTTTGCAAATTCAAAAAAAAAAAAAAAAACACAAAAAAACCCTCAAAAAGCCCCCATCAGTTTCTCCCCCAAAGCTAAAATAAAAATTTTTCATCACATTTCCAAGAGCCCGTACTTCAGTTATACAGAATGCAACCTAAATTCCATGGAAGAAGTGGTGAAGAATTACCTTCTTTTTCCATGGTTCTAAATATGTTTAATTAGTGTTCACTTAAATATGTTGATATGATATTCATTTGTAAGTTTGTGAGTTTTTTCCCTTTTTGTGAGAGCGTGTGCATGTGCATTTGTGTGTGTGTGTGTGTGTGTGTGTTGTGAGTTGTCTTCAAGCATTTTTAGTCACATCATTCAAACTGTGCTGGGTACATAAAATCCCTCTTAATAATCTAAGTTGTCAAAACTAAGAGCATTTTATAAATTATCAGTAAAGCCTCAAATTGAATAATGATGAAAATATTGAGATATATTTGGTCTGCTGCTGTAAACATGCCTTGCATATGACTCAGTAAGTGTAGTTTTTGTTATTCTTGCCTTCTGTTTTTCATGCAGTCCATTGCTTCTACTCCCCCAGGAAGATGGATTTTGATAGGAAGTCACTGAAAAAGTACAGTGCCTTATAAAAACAGGACTTTCTTATAAAAATAGGACTGACTCACTGAAACACAACTCTGTTCTAACTAATGTGGGTAAACAGAGATTCCTTTCCAGAGGGAAGCAGCTCACACAGGAAAGGACCACCCCTGCTTTCAAAAACGGGCAAAGCTCAGTTTCACACTCATGGATACTTTCAGCTGTAATGCCTGTAACTCCTCCACCATGAAGTGTCAGTAATATAGCTCAGTCTAGAGCACACAGTTAATGAAAAAACAGGATTTTGTGACAGCTGCTGTTTGTGTTTCTCTCTTTGCTTTGCATTTAATGAGCAAAGACACAGAAACCT
This sequence comes from Geospiza fortis, assembly GCF_000277835.1. Taxonomy (NCBI): domain Eukaryota; kingdom Metazoa; phylum Chordata; class Aves; order Passeriformes; family Thraupidae; genus Geospiza; species Geospiza fortis. Next base: position 1,251,371 of record NW_005054403.1, on the reverse strand, counting down.
CTGAAACAGAAGTAGCAAGCTGCAGCTGCCAATTAAACAGGAGAGGATAACACCACCTCCATCGTGCCGCTAAGTCACAGACGTTGATACTGCAGGTGGGAACAGAGGTCCATAGCCAGAGCTAACTTGTGCCCCAGGTTTAAACCAGCATCACACCTAAGGCTGGGCATTAAAAATCCCATTGGACTTTCCAAAAACAGAAAAGGTAATTCTTTGCCCTAAAAATGAACAGACCCCCTGAATTGTTGCAGGGTTTTCCTGGCTGCTCACTGCTCACAGGGCTTGGTTTCCAGAGGCACTGGGTGCAGGCACCTCTCCTGGGGCAGTGTGTTAATCAGCACTTGCTGTAAGGTGCAGCTGGAGCCTTAAAACAAAGCTCTTCCCTTGCATCTTCCTAGAGTAACTTAGAAGCAATCACTGCCAAAGTTTTGGAGGCAAACTAAATATTAGACGTCTGTAAGCTTAATTGCAAGCTGGAGGAAGGCAGGCAGGAGGAACATACAGCGGTTCACTAACAAGCCTCATTGTCAAAGCACTCCAGCTTTGAAAGGGAACATTAAGGTGTCATTTACTCTGTGCCCTGGCTTCCTATAGAGCACTGCTAATGAAAGACCTCTTTGTGAGTGCGGCCACTGACTACAGAGAACAGTCAAAGACTTTGTGGACACGACCATAAAAAAGAGAGCCTGTAGGCCAGAGCTGATCCTACAATTAGCTCCTGTCTGTGTGAGTGGAAGCACCTGCTCTTGCTGCGGTGCTTTTCAAAACCAGAGACTTTTAAACCTCTGGCTGCTCCAGGGGTTGCTTTTTCCATTGAATGACTCGCCTGTGTTCCCACGTGTGCACATTTTACATTCCAAGCTCTAAGAGAAAGTTGCAAGAGGAGGTAAAGACAAGGCCTGCATCTTCTCCCACACACTTGCTGAGGGCAGTACGCTGCAGAGGGGCCATGCAGACTCTGCAGATGGGACTGACAACCCTCCAGATCTCTGGCCATATGACATGAGTTTTTAAACATCTCCCTTCTTGCTGGCTCTCCTTGCTGTGGTAGCAGCCATCTGGGACAGGGGAAGGAGGGTGGAGGCTGCCCATGGGTCCTGCTGCATTGCACAGCTTGGGCACCACATTTTGGAGCTGCCCTGCCCTCATGATACCAAGCAAGGAGATGGTGCTGATGCTGATGCTCTGCGGCTCAGGACTGCAGGTGTGGAAAGGACTGGGTTGTGAAACGGGGCTGACAACCCTTGGTGGCACATGTATCTCAACACATATGAGAATACAGCCAAACTTCTACAATGAGAAGTTACACATATGTTAAATATAAGTAAAATGCAAGCACAAGTCCATTTTTAAGTCTGCCTATAATGCACTGTGACTGAAGATAAATGAGTGTAAAGATGCAGATGTTTTCGAATTTCAGCTGTTGACATCTATTTTGATACAAATCTGTTTTCATGCTAAATAAATCAGTATCAAATCACACTTAATTGTCTGAATGTTTCAATTGTTTCAGGAGCATTCCGTAGGTTTTCAAACCCCTGAAATTGTTATTGCTCCATAAATACTGAGCAGCATGTTTAAAAAAAAGTCAGAGTCATTGCAAAATCAACCTTGCCAGAAGATATCTCTTCTAAAAATCAGAGTTAATTTTAAATGTGTTGTCAGCTTACTAAGTTATTTTGCCTTTGATTACCAGGAGAATTTAATTTTCCAGTTTCAAGTGAAATTCCTTTAAGCAAGTCATGTCTGAGCCTTATTATCAGATAATGTCATTCGTGGAAAAGATCTAGCTATGCATAGATGGCAGATCTGTGTCTAAATGGACAGCATATATCTGGCCATAGTTGAACAGCACATCTGCCATCACAGGTTCCCTTCCTTGCATTCAGACATGGGCAGGCTGGATTGACATCAGGAGCGAATTCCTGGGCACTTAAATAAACTGGGCAAGATGAATTTCAAATTTGAAATGTTTGAGGATAAAAATAGGATAAAAGTGGGATTAAAAAAACCCACACTTTGGTGTCATGGAAGAGGATCTTTTGCTTGCTGTAGAGGATGCCTGAGCTTGGCAAAAGCTCAGCAGAATTAAGAGCAAAGACTTTCAAATTTGCATTACATTACCGTCCATCTGACTTTATCTTCATTTCAATGGATTTTTAAATGCGTACCATAACCCACCTGTCACTGAAGTGGTTATTTTGCAATTAAAAAAATTAAACCACTCCAGCCCTCCAACAACAAATTGGTAGTAGAAAGGAGGGAATAAAGAAAGCATTTACTGCAGTAATTGCCTAATGCAGTTGTTTATTTAGTTCCTGCAGTGTAGCATGAATTAGAGGGCTGTTGCTGAGGGTTGTCAGTCAGAAGAGAGGAAGGAAAAGGAGCTCTCACAGCTGGTGGCCTTTCACCTCTGGGAACAGGAGCTCAGTCTGTCACAGGGAGCTTCTCTGCGCCTTGATGGCCAATCTTCAGGCAGGAGAAGCTCTGAATTGGGCAACTGAGAATATGTAGGTCAGAGCTGAGGCAGTGATAGAGCTTGCCAGAGGGACCTTGGCAAAAAAACCTTGGACTGTGGAAATATCCAAGTTATGCAGTAGATGGGATTTTAAACAGCCCCATGGAGTTTGGGAACATATATAATCAGCATCATGGAAAAGAAACCTGTACACCTTTTTAAAAAGTACAGTGATGTAGATCCCACTGTATTCAGTGATGTATCCCACATTATTCTGTATTTTCTTAGTCTTCCAGTTATCCTCCCTTTGCTAGTTCATGCTCTTCTTAATTTTAGCCATGTATTTTCCTGAGGGCAGGCTTTGGTCTCTCCTTGCTAGGAGTAAGGAAAAGAGGGGTGGGGAAATACTCTTGGCAGGCACTGTGTTGCAAAGGCTGAATTAAAAAGCCCTGAGCATTTTCTTCATGAGAGAGTCTCCTAGTCAAGCTCAGAGGATGCTCCAAGTCCCCTGTGCTCCTTGCCTTCCCAAGTGGCTGCCTTGCTGGCAGAACAAACATGCATGCCTGAAAGAGGGCTGAAAGACAGCTGCCTGGGTATTTTCATTTTAAAGAAGTAACCAGGGTTTGCATTTTGCAGCTTATGTCCCTTAGTCAGACAGCTGACAGGCTTCTTGACTCTACTGCAGGCAGGACTGCCAGACCTGTGGCTTCAGTGAAATGCATTCTGGACCTTCTCAATGCAAAAGACAAACATGAAAAGAGACCACAGTGGCTGCACTGTCTTCTCTACAGAAAGGCTGGATCTCCTGTAAAGCCCACCTAGTGAAAAATGGTGTGTTTTGTGAAAAATAGCGTGGTGCTGTCCGTGCTACTGCAGTCTCTGTTTCTGAAAGCCCAGCAGCTTTGGAGAGCTCTTTGCCTGAGTGCCACAACTGGATTTCTTGGCATCACAGAGTGGTGAGTCCCCATGCTGAGCACCAGATACACAGGAACTCACAGGTTATGAGATGTATTTCCCCATCCCCTCTGCAACATTTATTCTGGCCATGTCTGCCTGTTTCAGCTCCTTCTCCACCACAACCCATTGATCTATTGGATAGACATGGAAATAATTTCCAGAAATGAACATGTCATCTGCTACTGTTTGCTGAAAGGCATCTCTCCTCTCTAGAGGGAATTACAGCTTCCATCTGCTCCCTAATAGGAAAAATACGCATGGGCCCCCATGCAGCAGGGTCACTGTGTTAGCAGGCTCCCTACACTCCTGGAGGTTCCTCAGTGTAGACATTTGATTCAAGGAAATCACACCATCACTCTGCAATTACTTCATTAGGCCCACAGATAATCAGATAAAGGGTGGTCTGAAATTTGAAAAGCCAGGCTGTTGGGACTCTGAAAGACACCCCAATTCTTCACATTCTCTCTTAGCTCTGTTTTGTTTAAGTTCAACATGTGCTTGAAGTTGAGAAATGTTAAAGTTCCACTGGGGAAATGTGTTTATTGTGCATTCAAATACTACACATGTTATCCACAAGGACAAACTGCCCCAAATCCTTCATCTCATGCATGCTGGAAACCTAAGTGTGCATCTTTCTTACAGCTTGGTGGCTGTAAGAAAGAGATTTGAACAGAAGAGTGATGAGGAGCTTGTGATACCACACTCTTCCTCCATCCATCAATCTCTGTCCCCACCACTCACCAGGGCCTCTCTCTGCCTCTGCTGCCTCATTTGTGTCACAAAGTGGTTTTCTGGCATCTGTGGCTTTAAGACAGGAGCTCCACATCAAATAAAGGAATTAATGTAATGAGGAAAAGCCACTGTTTGGCCTAATAACAGTACAATTAGTAATACTAAGAAGCAGATGAGGGCAGGCTTCTTGCTTGGCTGTAATCTTTTGGCATATCATATTTTAATTACAGACCATGCTACCATCTGGAATATTAATCATCTCTTGCTGTCATTCTTCTTGATTATTTTGTCCAGAGAGAATGAAGTCCACCTTTCTCTGTAGTTGTTTAATTTTTTTTTCTTTTAAACTGGCTACATTATTTTGAAATACACTGTAGTCATTTTGATAGATTAAGCTTAAGTCAGACCCCAGTACCAGAACTAAATTATTTGCTCTTAGTTCCAAAAATGAAAAGAAATGCTGGGGTTTGGGTGTGGGTTTTTTTGTTGTTGTTGGTGTTTCTTTTTTTTAAATTAAATTCAAAACTCATTCCATTTCTTTAGGATTGCTTTAAGTTCTTTGCAGTCACTCATTTCATTACTCACAAACACAGCCAAGCAGAAATAGATAATTTTTAGAAAATATGTCAATGAAGTGATTTCACTAGCAATCTGAGAAGGAAGAAAAATAATAATTTTTGTTTTTGTTAATTAAGCACTTGCTAAGAATTCAATACCATGAGGGGGATTGTGTAACTAGAGAGCAATTAGAAAGAGAAATGAAATAACTTGAAATAAGATGAGACACTGCAAGTGAAATCTTGTCTCTAAACCAAATTGAGTTTTATTGTTGTTTCCCTATTGCTGATGATATAGAGATGTTCATTTTTCCTGAACATTTAGCTGAAATTCATCAAACTGCAGTATGCTCTTGAGAACACTGATAGCAGAGTCTAGAATTCAACTGCATGCATCTAGATATTAAATCTGGGTTTACTTTTACAGAATAAAAATCAGGACATCGCTCCATGATTTTTTTTCTCATGCTGACTGGGCAAATCCCTTTAAATCTCTGTGTCTTAATTTCCCTGAAAGATCCATGAATAATGCCTGCTATTGGAAAGAGCAGAGACATTACCATTGTTTTGAGGTCTTCAACTGATTTCTTTCTCTAGGCAAAAAATAAACTCTTTGCATTGACATTATTCTCTATCTGGCTGGTGCTCCCACAGATGGCAAAGTTTGCCACTTTGGACAGACTCTGCAACTTGCTATGCTGGCTTATTGATCTGGTCTTCTCTTCTCTTCTCTTCTCTTCTCTTCTCTTCTCTTCTCTTCTCTTCTCTTCTCTTCTCTTCTCTTCTCTTCTCTTCTCTTCTCTTCTCTTCTCTTCTCTTCTCTTCTCTTCTCTTCTCTTCTCTTCTCTTCTCTTCTCTTCTCTTCTCTTCTCTTCTCTTCTCTTCTCTTCTCTTCTCTTCTCTTCTCTTCTCTTCTCTTCTCTTCTCTTCTCTTCTCTTCTCTTCTCTTCTCTTCTCTTCTCTTCTCTTCTCTTCTCTTCTCTTCTCTTCTCTTCTCTTCTCTTCTCTTCTCTTCTCTTCTCTTCTCTTCTCTTCTCTTCCTCTTTTCTTCTTCTTTATTATTAGAAAGTCTCCTTTCTCAATCACCAGTCAAGGAATTTGGAGGAGACACTGTCTTGGAAAGAACTGGAGAAAGCAATGAGATCCATGGGCAGTACTGAACAGGGAGACAGGCAGGCCTTGCCAGGTTGGGAAAATGCACAGAAAATAACAAAGTGAGATTTGACTTGTTAAAGCACAAGTTTAAGCTCTAGGGAAAAACATGAAACGTGGTTTTGATGTTTTGAAGTGTGGAACACGGTTGCGCTAAAGGAGCATGTAGGAAGGTGGGCAGCGCTTCACTGACTGGCTTCAAAGAAGATTCAAAACATAAAGCCTTATGGACAGACTTCAGGACCCAGGGAAAGAAGTAATTCCTGTCTCCATGAGACTTGATTTGTAACTGGAAGTTTGGGGTTAGTTCTGATCTGTTGGTTGCCAGAAAAATAGAGGTAATTTGGTTAGAGTTCAGTAAAGGGCAACAAAGGTAGAGCTGGAAGGGTGCTAGGCTGCCAGTTGTGCTTTGCAAGAATTGAACCTGGCCTGCTTGGCAATGCCACAGCAGAGGAAGAGATGCAATAGTCTGTGTCTGTAGAACATGTAAAGATCAAGGCAGGAGAAGTATACTCACAGAAGTAACCAGCAGCTCTTCAAAGGAAAAAGCATCCTGATTTTTCCTGTACTGCGCAATAATTTCCAAAAGCAGTACTGAAGACAAGGCTGTTGGAGCAGTTCACATCAAATGGCAACAATCAGTGAGTGTAAAGCCTCTTAGGCCCACACCATATCTGGTTTACTCTACTGAAAATACCAGAGCAGCTCCCGGCTCAATGGACAAAACCCTGCATGAGTCACAGCTTGACCCGTTTTCTCTGCTATTTATGGCAAAACATAACTATGGCCACACCTGCCATAGGCTGCATGCTCTTTATGGCTGGATTGGAGAGCAGTGGCATCCATGTGCCCGTGACTGTGTTTCCAAGTGAAATTTGGGTGATGGGTAGGAGATGGCTCCTGCAGACAAGGCAGGACTGCTGTGGTGGTGGCGGGACCTGCCTGCCCTTGGGTACAGTGAGACTGCATGACCTACCCTGGGAAGAGGTGATGGGGTGGACTGCACAGCAGGACAACAAGATGCCATGGTCCTCCCTGACCATGTCCCAGATGCCAGAGATTGGTCCAGAAGTGCGCTCCCCATGGTCCTCTTTTGAGTTTTGGTACCAAACTGCAAGTCCTGTGGCCACGAGGTCCTCAGTGACGTTCAATTCTGCAGAGTACCTCCCACTGCCCTGCACCACTTGCTAACACAGAGTCCAAGAGGAAGTTCTCTGAGGCCCACATGCCTTACATAGGTGACAGCCATTGCCTTACCTAGAAACAAGACAGAAACAAATGCTAGTTCAGTGCCCAGCCTCTGGGCCATGGCTGCTAGTCACACTGCAACAGGATTTCTGCTGAGGTAGATATGTTTTGGGAGAGTTAACAGCATTTCAGGAGCTCTGCAAGGCAGCTGGACCAAGTCATAAGGATGGTTGGTCACTGCTGACTTTGCATTTGGACTGGTGATTTAGAGGAAAAGCTTGATAGCACTTGAGGATTAGCCAAAGCATTCAGCCTTCCTTCCCTCCTTTTACTCCAGGCAGGCAGACCAGATAATGCAGCACCATAACAGGAAGACTATAAATAAATGCTCAGGACTTTTTTGATACTTGTGTCTCAAGTTACAACAATGCAAACATGAATGGTTGCTGATGGGTGAAGAGGTAATGGGAAGAAGAAAGAAAACCAAATGCACAAATTATTTCAGATAACATGTGAGCGACTTCTGTACTGGCAAGAACATTGTCTGGAGCTATAGGCTTTCATTTCAGCATGCTTGATGTATATAGCTTGTAATAACATATGTGGGAAAACAGCAGTGATTTCTGGACCAGGAATAAATTTGGGATTAAAGGGAGATAAGTATCCTTGGTTGAGGCAGTTGAGAAGTCTGCCTGTCTCTCTTTTCAATAAGAGACATCAATCCCATTCTGTGACTTTTCCAGTAGCCCATCCCTGAATCCCTGGAAAGGGGTGCTGTCTCCAGCAAGAGGGAAGAACTCACCCTTCCTGATATTAGGAGGAGACCCAGTGACTGTTCTGTGTCTCCCTTTGGAACAGGGCTTTGGTTTGGTGGGGGTTTAGCAGGATTTTTTTGCTTTCTAGAAGCTGAGCTGGCAGCTTCTTTTGGATTATGTTTATAGTACCCTAGTGTGCTATAGCTGATAAAATATAAATGACGGAGTCAATTCTGAGGGCTGTAAAATAACTCTGGTGCTGGAAGTGCAAAGGCAAGTGTGCTTTTGCTTGGTGAAATATTTGTTGCTTTTCCAAAGGGGTCATTATTTCAATTTTCATGTGAATTTTCATCACTTAACGGAATGTATTATTTTACACATTTGCACGGCTTTTGAGGTAAGTGCTGGAACATAATACTGAAATAGTGCTCTTGCTTAATCCTTCCCATGAGCTGTGCTGCCAAATTTGTTCATTCAGACTGTGGAGGCAGGCAAGGCAAAGGTCAGACACCACCAAAAAAATGGGGAAATCCAGGATTTACACAAATGCAGGGCTTCACAGCTTCAGAAATTGTTGGTTTCTTTGTTAAAGACCTGATACTGCTCCATGTCTGGGTCTTTTGGAAGCTCACTTTTGTTTGGACTGACCAACTGAGTGATCATCCGGGGCTGGTTTCCTTGGCACATGGAGATGTGCATTTCCTGCTTGCAGCTGGCTGATGACAAGAGGGGATGGATTGTTTCCCCATCCCACAGAAATCCTGCCACACTCAGAGGTTAGCAAGTTTTAAGGGAAAACCATATTTTTTTCAAGGCAAATTGCCATTGGAAGTGGAACATTTCTCCTTACATCCAGTTCCAGCAACTCATCTTGGACTTTAATTTAAGATGTGGATCATATTTGAAGGATTTACCAGTTTATGCCAAACCCAGCATGGGTTAATTCCCCTCGCTACTGACTGGGAAGCCCAAATCAATCTCTTCCTGAGATGCATGCTATATTTAGTCAGGAAATGATAAATAATGCTATTTGAAGTACATTCTGCTTCTTCCCCTTTCCTTCCCCAATCCTTCTTCCTCCAAAATAACTACAAGGTATAAATAATTTGTACATTTAACCTGAATATTCCTTGCCTACTTAGGTGTGCTCGTTTTCTCTCCCTACACAAAAAGTCACTAAGTGGGTTGAAAGTTGTTATTTTATTGATGTACAGTATAAATAAGTCACACTACATAAGATGATTTGCAGTTGTGTGCATGCGTGATTCTCTGTCCTGTTTTCTTATCTGAGGTGCCTTTACCACTTGAACTATTCACCTTAAGAAGTGAATTCAGTGTTTGATATTTGAAAGGAAATGTTTCCACACAGGCAGAAAAACCCCACTACCTGCTATTGTGTGTTTGCCATTTCTTGCTTTGCTTCATAATTGTAATGTCTGCAATTTTTTGTCCCAAATACATAGATTGCTGCCTTTCTGGAAAAACAAGATTGTTTGCTTAATTAAACATGAGGTAATGATGACATAAGAGATTTTTAATTTGTTTCTCATCTATGGAAGATTTGTAACAAAGAAAAATGTCTTCACCGGTAAGAATTTTTTTTCTGTGGAAGCAAAACTTCTTCCCTTTAGTATGCCCCCAGAGTGATAGTATTGATTTTGAAATCACAAGAAAATCTTTATTCCTTTCAAAAGCCATCTTTTGCTGATGGAAGTTTTCAACAGACTCCCATAGGTGCAAACAACTTGCTCACCATCACTTGAGAAATCCTGATAAAACCATGGATTTATGATCTATGAAAATATTTTAGGCCAAGAGTTTTTGATGGAAATCACAGGAGACAGATTGTATGAGTTACTCAATAACGCTGGGCTGCAGGATGTTTGCATCACAGCAGCATAAGGAGGTTGTAAATCAAAGGAGAGCTGAGCTCTGTGTTATCTGCTGAGGCTGTGTTCGCTGGCAGCCCCTGCACAAGCATCAGAGCTCGTGCAGGTGTCAGGGGAGCTGTTTGGGAAGTGTTGTTTGGCATCCAGAGCCAAGGATAGTCTTATCTAGCCTTATCATAAGAGGGAAAACACCCAGACAAATCATCAGTTGTCAGTGTCAATTATTCTGCAGAAGTTGCCTTGCATGTTTATTTATTTATTTATTTATTGTGAGAAAAGACACTTCCCCCCCCCCCCCCAAATGTTAAATGTTTCTGTTTATACAGAAAGGTGCTGCCTGGCTACTTCTGGGTATTAAATGTTTCTGTTTGAATTCATCTTTTGAAAAGCAAAATGGACTTGGGAGGGGGAGGAACAGTGCTAATGGTCTTGGGAGAGACGCTTTCTTACCTGGAGCCTAAACTGAGGACTTGGGGATTTAAGAGTCTACTCAACAGGGTTATTTGCCAAGGAAACAGGGAGAATGAGGAAAAGACTCCACCTAATTGCCAAGGCTGGTATTCGTCTCATCTAATAGGAGGTCCCTGAAAGAGAGTTATCTGGTGAAGGGTTCTCTGGACTTGGTCCAGAGTCAGGACAGAGCTGTGGATGCATCCAGGTGGATGTTGACTCCACTGTGATGGAAGTGTCCAAGGAGTACCATGGGAGCTGCCCTCCAAAGGTGCCTGTCTCTCTCTTGATTCAGAGGAGTCTGGACAACTGGAGTAGAGTAGGTACTTTTAGACAGTTGGTGTCAGATGAATTGAATTGCACCCCATCAGAAGGTTTTCAACACAGTTTAGTCCTGTGGAGGTATGGGACTAAACAACTCAGGTGTTTTCCAGAGGTGCTGTAATGTGTCACCTAAGCGTCCCTGAAATCACGGGGAGCTGAATGTCTATCCTTCGAGAGGAATACACCCATAGTCATATTTGTATCCTGTAAAGCATCCATCAGGACCCTTCAGCATGCACCTCCAAGCCACTTGAAAATCTGCCTCTGATACAGTTCTGCAAGCATCAAATTATGTATGTCACGTCACCTTCTGCAGCAGCTTTTATCCAGCAAGATCGGCTGCCTAAAACTGCCGTGTCTGAAAAGCCATCAAGGCAGGAGCAGCAGTGCAGGTGTTTAGCACAGGTATCAGAGCTCATTGGAAGCACAATGTTTTAGTTTAGGAACTATAGCAGTTCACTTTTCCAATTAAAATGAAAAAGGTATGTTGTTCCAAGGCAGTTTGATTTGAAGAAAAAAGTCAGAAGTCATTTAGTGAGATATATCATCAAGATCTTTAATGACCAGTGTTGGCTGGGACATCAGCATTTATTTATGGTTGGGACTTCAGCAGTTCATCCCTTCACTGAAGAAAGACTGAATCCAGAATCATTAGTTTAAATTCAATGTCCCTGTCACAACCAGTAACTTAAATTAGGTATCTGAGCACGTAGCAGCAAGCACAGAAATATATGCTCCTCCACAAGAGCTGAGCACTCTCAGCTCCTGTTGGAGAAAATGGGCACCAAGAGGATTAGTGACACATAACATATGCTTGATATTTGGGGCAATTTCCAAAGTTAGCGGGTTTTTGTGGACTTACAGCCATCAGCTTATGTCTGTCTGTCTGCCTGCCTGCCTGCCTGTCTGTCTGCCCAGCAGAATTTGCCTCATAGGTAATCAGTGATCCTGCATGTGAACACATGTGCAAGTGAGTATAGTATTTGTAAACTCCTAATTCAGTTTAACAATTACGTATGTAGGGGTGGGTGTGATCAGTATGACAGGCAACACTGAATCACAATACCTTCCACCTGCAAGTAAAAAATCACCATTTTCACTCACTTCAAATTTATTTGCACTCGTTACTGTACTTTGGCTTGGATTTTCATGTGCTATTATAGAAAAAAGTCTCTCTGTCTCTGCAGTTTCCTCTCCTTATCCTCTCTTATTTCCAGTAGCCAGAACAGCACCTTTGTACTGCAGACAGGTACTGATGGTTAGCAGGAGGGATTCAGCTTTGCATTGCAGATTACACAGCTGCATAATCTCCCCTCTAAGAAGCACAGTGATACGCAGTCAGCTCGAGGAGAGCTGGGAGTTTGGTATTTCTTACCTGTTTTCCAAATCTCTTTCATGACTCTGAAGAGATGTGAAGAAAGGCGTTAAAATAAAAGGGAAGCGGTTTATTTTTTAATTTTTTTTTCCTCCTGATGCTGCTGAGATTGCCAGTGAATATTACCTGAGCAGCAGCTAGCAAATTTCTGCAGGAGTGTGTTGATGGAGCAAGTAAGAAGCAGCAGCTCTGAATAAATCATTTATGTGTGCACTGCAGACTGTTTCAGGGATTGGCATCAACAGTGGCGCACTAACAGACAAACAGAGGAAAAGGCTTTCACCCAACTTTTTATTGAAACCTCAGAGGAATAAAACAGGTCAGCGGTGAATATTAAACTACCTTTTGGCCATCTTCCAGAGTGATCTGGCCTAGTTAGGAAACATCAAGAAGGAAGAAAGCTTTGCTTCTTCACATCCTGATTTCTCCAGGGAGGTGAGAGAAGGAGATCTGTGTGAAGCACTGCAAAGGCAACCTGATTTTATAAGTCAGCAGTTCTTCCACATGCAGAGAGACAGTCCTGTGCAAATCCCCATACCAGCTGCACACACTTTTCTTGCAGTGTTGCAGCAACATTCAACCCACCTGCTTTTTCTTAATGCCAACTTGTACATTCTGATGAGTAAGACTAGATCAACAGGGTGTTTGTTCAGTTTTGCAAGACCATCAGTACAGCCCATATCAGATGGGCATAATGTGCCTTTGCTGCCTTTGCCTCCTTGGACAGGATCAGTCCCTTACTGGGATGTGTACATCTCCTTGTCTCAGCCATGTGAAAGCCTAGCAAGGCTGATTTCAGTGGAAACTGCTTAGCAGCCACAGAGATACTGTATGGAAGTACCACCCTCCATTTTCTGCATGTTGGATGTTTGTTCAAAACATACGGTTTCTTTCAAGAAATGATATATTCTTAGTACAGGCCTGGTTATTTAAGGATAAAGGAACAGTGAAATTAAAGCATCAGTACCTGTGGCTGTCCCATGAACAAAATGAAGAGCTGTATTACATGTTAATAGGTAAGGAGCCACAAAAAGACACAGCAGAAGATAAAACTTTTAACACAAATGTAAAAGCCACAAAACAAACAGTTTTCTGACACACATCTCCAGCTAAAATTTGGAAGTGACACAGTAGGGCCAGCTGGGAACTGCTGGATTGCTGTGCATCTTACTGAGGGTACTGGTGTTTCCCCCAGTGGTTACTGAGAGCCCCATTCCCCAAAGGAGCCTGGCCAAGGGGTCATCCCCAGGGGAATGAGGTGGTGGGGGCAGGAGACACCCTGATCTCAGCTGTGAGCCATCCCCCATACCGTTTTTCCATGGTAGTGCTCTCTAAGCACTGAGTCTTTCGAGTCTGGGGGAATTTTACAATGGCAGAAAAGATTTCACAACTGATTTCTTTCTGTTGAACACATTATTTTCTCTGGGGTGGCAAAGAAAGGACAGATTTTAAAAATTTTAAGCAGTCCTCAATAATGTCACAAGCTCAAAGCTGAGTGCACCATGTGAAAGTTTCTGTGCAGAGGTCACAGAGGCACCAAAGCTCCCAGCTTTGCCTCTGGAGCCAATCCAGGCCCCACTTCTCACCTGCTCCCCACTGGGAACCAGCTGTGCACTGATGGCTGTGGCAGGCAAACATGAACATCTCCGTGGCTTTAGGGCTGTTTACAATCTTGACCAGGTTTGGGCACTGGGCTTCCTCCTTGAGGTTGAAGGGCGAGCTGCTGAGCCACTAAACCCTCAGTTATTTTCCACATCTGGTTTGATTCTCTGCAGATAAACAGCAGCCTTGCCATTAACAACAAAAACTTAATTCACTGAGGTTTGTTCAAGGACTGAGAGCAAATATTTTTCCTGTGCAGCTTGGGGTCATTTTAAGGGAAAAACAGTGCTGGAGGTATATCACCCCTTTAAAAATTATTATTACTTCCTAGAGAAAATAAAATTTAAAGCACCTCTTCCTTCCATTTGTGAGGTTATTTTTACGGAAAAATTGCTGGCTTTGGGAAGGTAACTGCATTGTGACTGACTTGGGATCAGAGCACAGGATTTGAATAAATGTATGGATTTATTTTACCTTTTATCCTTTTTTTTTAATTAATGAAAATGCTCATTCATAAGTCAAACCTCAATACAACCCTGTAGAAATGCTTGATATGTTTTCCTCTCTGCTCCCTTTTGGTGCCAGGACTTACACACAAAGGGAGGGGACAGAGCAGCCAGCAAGTATTGCAATTATAAGTCTTTTAGGAAATGTCCGTGGCTGTACAAGCTGCTGATTTCCCTCACTGCTGCTTGTGAGGCTGAAGCCTCTATGTAGGTCACGTTCTCCAAGACTGCTGCCTCCCTTACAGCCAGACCTGCTGTTGACTTGGGCTGTCTTAATGCATCAAAGAGCCTCTGCTATGCTTCAGCTCACCTTCTGAACTCAAGCTGCATCGCTCAGCTCTTCATGTAATCACTGAGGTGGGTAACCTGACCAGGGAGCTCAAGCATTAATCACAATCTTTCTGGTTCCTCAGGCAGAGAAGAAAATTTCTCACTTTACCATCACTGTTGTTATTTTTAAATCTTTGAAATCTCTCCCTAAATCTGTTTTCCCATCTTTTCTGTATTTTATAACCCAGTTACCATGATCAATGATCATATGCAGTGTACCAAAAGAGGCAGTTGGGATTTTTTTAATTTAAAAAAAAAAAAAAAAACTTTTAAGAGGAGAGATGGAGACCCACAGAAAATGAAAACAGGAATGCTGCTGGAGAACATCTCTCTCTGCTGCACGATGATAACAACACTGGAGGTGCTATTACATGATGGAGCAGACTATTGAACAGCCAGTGGGTTTGGGGTGGGGACTGCTCCTTAGCTGAAAATGACTTCGTCCTCCTTGCAGTTCTGCACAGCATCGCATCCAGAGGCGGGAATCAGGATCGGAGAGGCTGGAAGTACACAGCTGACAGTGCTCAGGAAGCCTAAGGAAGTGTTGCAGAGGGACACTGGCTGGTTGTCTCCCTTTGCTGCAGTTTGTCCTTCTAGCATGGCAGCGCCAAGGCTTGTGTGCAAGGTGTGATCAGGCTCTGGCGGCCTTGACCTGCCCTTGTACGGCCAGGAGAGCGGCTGGCCCTGTTTGTCACTGGGATCTGCCCAACGCGGCCCAAGAGGTCACGGTCACAGAGCTGGGCAGGAGATGCTGGGGGCATGCAGCCTAGAAATGGCTGGTTTTAATCACATCTGTGGTGTTTTCTCCCCTCTTCCTTCCTAGCAAATTTTACCAGCCGTGTTTTTTCTCCATTTTTTTCTCCCCCTCTCCCAGCCATGGCGGGAATGTTTCCCCGTTCGAGCAGCAGCAAGCGGGAAAGCGGAGCTGCTCCAGGACAGGAAAGCGTTAACCCGGCACGGAGGGCGGCAGGGGGATTACTGC
>NW_005054403.1:1235767-1236091 GCF_000277835.1 Geospiza fortis | reverse complement strand
GCTCGGACAGCGGCGCCTGCGGGCCCGCGGACACCTGGGCAGGCGGGGCCGCCCCTCCCTGCCCGCGCTCCCTGGGGGAACGATGTTCGCCCCAAACCCTGCCGAGCTCTGCCGTCCTGCTCAGAGTCGCACCTCGTTTTAAAGATGCCTCCTCCCTTTCCTTTTTTTTCCATTCCCGCAGCCAAAGCATGCCGTAAAACTTCCACTAACACGTATTTCTTATCAAACCCGATTTACAGAGTGCTCAGGCTTCTCAGCGTTTGTCTTCTGCGAGTTCGCAAACCTGCTCGAGCATTTAATTTTTTTTTTTTTTTTTTTTTTTTT
>NW_005054403.1:1233599-1235757 GCF_000277835.1 Geospiza fortis | reverse complement strand
TTTTTTGAGTGGGGGTGGTCCACGAAGCACCCGGAGCATCCCACCGGCAGGAGCAGGGAGCTCAGGGAGCTTGGGCAGCTCCGGGCTCGGTGCTGGCCTTGAGCCTCCTCCCCAGCGCTGCTGGTCAGCTGTGGGTGTGAGCCCTTCCCGAACACCACTCATCTCCCAAGGAAAGCTTCATGGGCTGGTGGAGAGACATGAGAGTGGTCTTCATGTAATAGCATCTGAAATTCAGCTGGCCTTCAGAGGTAGCCGATAGCACTTCTGGTTATTTTTGCTGGGGGTATCCATCTTTTGTTTTTCAAATGACAGTCGCGATATTGCTTAATTGGTTTGCTGTTAAATTCTGCTGTAAACCCTTTCTGATTTGTTTGGTTCTGCTACTAGGGAGAAATAGCTCTATTTGTCTACTCCTTGCAGAAAAAAAAAAAAAAGCAGACTTGGCAGGATTTTTTTTTCCTCCAAATGAAACACCAAATTAAATAAATAAAGGAATAAGACCCAGGGCAAAATGCAGATTCAGTCAAACTTTTTTTGCATCAGATGCATGATCAGTTTAATAAGGGAGATCCAACTAAATGCTCAGAGGCAGGGAGATAGTAGAAGAGAGGGTTAGAGTGTAAGTATCAGGGTGAAGCTTGATGTGTTTAGCTTTGCAGTTAGCTCTTTCAGCACTTTTCTCACTGACTTGAAGGGTTGGTAGGATCAGGTTTGGTTTTGTTAAACCTTGTTAGTGTCAAATCTATTGATGCCTGGTAAAGATTACGCTAATGTGTAAGCCTTTGGGGGCTGGTGTCTGTGCAGGCTTGTGAGGCTGTGTTACAGCAAATGCTGACAGATATCCCTGAACTCTCTGGCCAGGGTTGGCCACTTTAAAACACTGTCTGTTGATGGCAACCAGTGACAAAAAAGTCAGGCATCTAGATTTAATCCCCAGCACACACATGCCCCTTTTTATAGTCTCCCTGAAAATCTGGCATGTGCCTTCTGCTGTGTTCAGCACAGCTCCTTCCTTTGGCCTGACGCTATTGCTTTATAGTGACACCTCCCAGTGGCACTCTGCAACATTTCACTGAAGTCCACACAGAACTGCTTCTTAATAGGCTCATGAAACCAAGTGCTGTGTTTGTGCAAATGACACCTTATAACATTCATCAAGCTTTGTGGGTGCCTTCTTCACAGGAATCATCCCATTCCTCCCTCTCCCAAATATTCGGGTCCCCTAATTAATAAGAATTAAAAGCAAAGAAGTACTTTCTAGTTATGTCTTCAAAAGTTTGGCAGTATGGTGCAATTTCTGCAGCCATAATGACATCCTGTGACGGAAGAAAGCAATGTCCTGTTCCAGATGTTGCTGCTGTTGTTAACAGGTTTGTGTTGTGAGAGCAATCTCCCT
Source organism: Geospiza fortis (assembly GCF_000277835.1). Classification (NCBI taxonomy): domain Eukaryota; kingdom Metazoa; phylum Chordata; class Aves; order Passeriformes; family Thraupidae; genus Geospiza; species Geospiza fortis. Next base: position 1,234,361 of record NW_005054403.1, on the reverse strand, counting down.
GCTCTGTTGTGTAATGGTGTGCAACACCTGCTAGCAATATCCAGGGGCTCCACAGACCTGGTTTATACAACTTAAATATGTCTCACTCTCCTAGACCAGCAAAAAATGGGATTTGGGCAGACTGAGATACCATCTAGTTATGGTAAATTGCTAGGTTTCCCACTACCAGCAAAGCTACTTCCTCCCATCTCTGTGTTTAGTGGTCTCCACTTACTTCTGCTTAAAACTTCCCTCTTTTACTGTCTGTGACAGAAGGGTCAGGCTGGAAGGGACCACAGCAGCTCATCTGGTCCAACCTCCCTGCTCAAGCAGAGTCATCCCAGAGCACATGGCACAGGATTGTGTCCAAGCAGCTTTTTAATATCTCCAGTGAGGGAGACTCCACACCCTCTCTGGGCAATCTGTTCCAGTGCATGGTCACCCACACAGCAAGGTTCTTCCTGCTATGCTGATAAAATTTAATGTGCATTAATTTCTTGAGTTACAGATGTCACTGCTACCCTATGGGTGTGTATTTGTTTGGTAGTGCACACACTGAAGTATCTCTGCAGATACTACTTGCTAAATTATTACAAGCCCATTGTGGGTGTGCCCTTAACTAGAAACAGCCTGTGAAGCTGTTTTTGTTTTGTATAAGAGGGACTTCTTTTGGTTCAGCCAAGTTCAATTCTAAGTCTGTGTGTATGTAAAAAATATATTCTCAGCTAAACAAATGTGTAATTATAAAACCATTAAATTAAAGGGATGCAGACCCTGGGACAG
>NW_005054403.1:1221946-1233553 GCF_000277835.1 Geospiza fortis | reverse complement strand
GGTTTGGTCTTCCTAAGGATGTGGAACTGATACATAGCAAATACAGGCACTCTCTGACAATAGCTCCTCCAGAGTACCTGCTGTTGTGAACTGTCTTCCAGAACAAGTAGGGATTTTAGAAAATGGTGGCTCTTCAATAAATCTACTTTTCCTATGGAATAGAGAATCTACACTAAATATATTTAGTGTAGATCAGAAAGAAATAGCATGTGCTTGTCAAATTCCCCATATTAAAAAAGGTCTTTGAAATCAGTTTGCTCCAAACCAAGGAAGAATTGCATCCCAGTTAAACGTGAAGGGTTCGTACCATGACTACCTACCATTTCATAATGTATATTGATGTTAATTGGTGCAATTTGATCTGTGGACCATCCCTTAATCATAAGAGATGCCTTATTCCTTCAGCAGTTGTGCTAAAGTCATCCCCATGGCAAAAGTGGTGGGGTCCATGTGGAGTAGGATAAAATATGTGAGGGAGCTATCAGACTTTGATCAGTGAAATTCAGAAAGAAGATGGGCACAATATGAAACACAAGTCTGCAGGCCTCTGTCTGGCTCGAGCCATTGAGTGCAAAGCAATTCAGGGCTGCTGTCAGCTAAAGCTCTGGCACAGCCCTTTGACATGACTGTGTAATGCAGCAAATCTGTTCCTCGTCATCTGACGCTCCACTGAGACCTCTCGCTATGCTTAGCTGAGAGCTTTGAACGTCCTTGCTTTTGTTGGCTTCTTATGAAGCCCCTAAAAACACAGTCAATTTGATACTTTACTCTGCTGTTGCCAATTATTCTGGTTGTTGTTGGATAGCAGAGAGGTAGTAGCAGCTGGTGTACGGTGGGTTTGGTATTAATGCAGTCAGGGCAGCAGGGCAGCAGTTGTGCTGCTTGTGCAGCTCCTGGCAGGATATGGCAGCACATGCCATGGGACACCACTTTGCTCTGCTGGTGTCCAAGAAATAGGGCAGCATGGAGAAAGATCTCCAGTTCACAGCCCTCCTTGTGCTGGAGGAGCCCCAGCTGCAGTCCTCTTACTCCTTGGGGCTTTAGGGCACTTTCCTCATCCCCTACACAATGTCCTCTGGAGCTTTTTGATGCTAGGTGCAGTACAGGAATACAGGTGCCTGTCCTGGTGATGGTGCTCGGGGCATCTCAGCCAGCGAGTGCTAGAAATGCTCTCAGTGTTGCCCCTGGTAGATCTGTGCTCACTTTCATTAATGATCAGTAAATGAGGAACAGAGTAATTTTCTTCCCTGTGAAAAAACTTCGTGTCTGGCCTTTGGGTGCCTCTTACAGACCCTACTTTGGGAAAGCTTCCACTTACTTAAAGTGGGATGCACAGGATGGCACAAACCTGAGGCTGAAGCGTGGGCAGTCCTGGCATCAGACCTGGAAGGAGGTAGTTGTGCATGCCCTGAGTGTTTGTTCTTTACCCCTGCAAAGCTTTCAGAAAAGAACATGGTGTCCACCATGTGCATCTATCTCATGGTAAGGCAGAAACACAGAAATGGAGGGGTGTGCAGAAGTCACCCTGACTTTGGGATGGACTCCAAAATCCAGCTGCAATTTCTCAGTAGCACAAGTGCAAATGTCAGACATTGATAAGATGGAGGAAATAAATGTTTTTAGCAAACTGGGAGAAAGGAAGACTGTGGAAATGCTTTATTTCCCTTCTTACATAATTACATCCACAAGTAGTCAGGAAGAAACTGTGATTTATGTCTTGAGTGCACAGTAAATCACTGTAAGAGCCCATGCCCTGTCTGTGTTTTACTCACTGGGAATGGCCTCTGGCCACCAGCAGCCCCAGCTGCTAAAGTTTTCTGTCTCTGACAGACTCAGCAGCAGTTTGGGCTTGAGTGATGAATTTTGAAATGTGATTGTCCTGTAAAGCTGGCTTGGAGCATACACAAAGAGCCTGGAGGAGATGATAGGAGGTGCTGGCCACGTAGAGAAGAAGAGGCAGTGATGCCCCACATGCAATGGCTGGTGGGCTGGTGGCACACACACGTGTGCCTGGCTGGGTTTGGAAAACCGCTGAAGGAATGAGGGCTTGTTGTTTTGGGAGGGGCTATTCTCAACTCCTGAAATGCACCCGGGAACAGACAGCCCAGCTTTGCTGAGTGTTTTGGACAGTCTGGAGGCTCTCTCTGTCATGAGGGTGAGATACCCTGGCCCATGGAGCTTTCCAGGGATGCTGTACAGGCTGGACTGGGAGACCAGTGCAGATCTGCCAGTGCAGCACCTCCAGTCCTAGCATGACCCCTGGGCAAACCCTGTGGGCAGCACTGCCCTTGGGGAGAGAGAGTCCTGCTGCTGACAATCCCTGGCTTTGGGCTGCAGCATGGAGGATGTTCCCAGCCCTGCCAGCTGCCCTCCAGTGAAAGCACAGCCTGCTGGAGGCAGTTCCTTGGGCCAGGGAGTGCAGAGCCTGGCTGGAGCATTCAGGAGAGTTGGGTAGTGGGTGCTTCAGCTTAGAAGCTGCTAGGCTTGGAAAGCTGCATGAGGTATCTGTAGCAGACACTCAAAAAGCAGTACAGGATGCATTACAGGTGTCTAAATCCTTCCTGGTGTCCAGCTGCTATACCAGGGTTCTATTTTGTGTCAACCAGCCAGCCCTGTACAAACATGTTGCGTACCCTAAGGCATCTCAAATGGCACTGGACGCCTTTGCTTAAGCAAATGAATCCCACCCTAAGTGGTTTGCTCAAGATCATATATAAAGCCTCTGTGATAACTGGGACCCAAGCCCAGACCTCTTCACAGGCTATCCAGCATTTTGATGACTGGAATGTGCCCTGTCTCAAGAATTAACAAATCCACATAGTGGGTTCAGTCAGATTTATTTTCTGCTTTCCTCATTTTTGAATGATTTGACAAGCCAAGGGTCATTAAAGGAAGTTTTGCAGTGGGTAACAAACATTTCTCCACAGTGTATGTCATGTACAGGGAAAGAAAGTATTTTCACCTACCTTTATTATGCTTTCTTTATTTTTATTTCAGCTTTCAATGTCATTATGTCTTCAGTGCTGGGTTTTGGAGGGAAATGCACATGCTGGTTTAATATCCTTGTGCTGTGCCTTACCCTAACTGTGTGGCTGCTTTGGGTTGTTCTGCTTTTTGAGGAAAAAGTCCATGAAAGCCTTCAGCATGAAAATCATATGAGACAGAACAAGCTGAAAAGACACCCCATTTTATTTATGGAAATAAAACCCCGTGGGGAGGTGGGGTTTATGAAAGCAGCCTCATGTGTGGCACAGGACTTGATGGAAGTGTCAGTAAGACAGTCAGAAATTCCTCTGGCATCCAGTGGATGCAGTAATGTTTTCAAACTGGATGTTTAGTGTGGGGCTTTCTGGAGTCTGAAACATTTCCATGCTGCATATTTGGAGCAATAGCTGACAGTCAGGACAGCCTGGGATCTCAGCTGTCATTTTGAGAAATTAGTGAGCTTCTGAGAAAAGTAAGAAAATTAGAGGCCTGGAATGGATAGAGAGGAATAAACTGAATTGGGAAGCATGAGCTCAATCGTTTGTCATACCGCTTTGGGTGAGACTTGTATCGGGTAAGAAACCTGCTGAAAACAATTATCTGAAAAAAATGAGGCTGCTCAGATTTCTGCTTTATAAGTTTCTCTGCTGATTTAATCCTGCTCCCCATCCATTCTGTGAGTGCTGTGTCCAGTTTAATGAGGCCCCCTTCGTTCGTCTTGCTTGGGCAGCCGTCCGAAACCTCTCTTATCAAGAAGGGCTCTTTCAGCCCCAGAGACTCCTGAGGGATTTGGGGGCAGAGAAATACAGAGTTCAGAGGAGCAGCAACTACTTGTGAGAGTTAATGAGGGGAAATGAACTCATTTGTGATCCTTGTAAACTTGAAACCCAGTTACAGGGAGCACAGAGAGGGCTGGGGCATCCAGCTGCTTGTAACACAGATGTACTGATCTGGGAAGAGGTGAGCTGCTGGCTCTGGAGAGCCTGACTGTGCACAGAGCCCCGTTTCTGGCTTAAATGGGACTCCTTTGAAAAAGAGTCCAAGTCATGATAAAAAGTTCTATGTGCCCTTTCCAAACATCCTGTCCCAGAGCTCAGATGCTGACAGTGTGCTTTGTATCCTAATGGTGCTTTGTACTCTCAGCTTGTGAAGCCCTCTGAGCCTTTAGCCTGGCTTCCCACTGTGGCTGCTCTTCATGGAACAGCACTGATTTACACCAGTCTAATCCCTTACCTTTGTGACAGGTACTGCAGAGAGCTGTAAGTACTAACAAACTGAAAAAGCTTCATAGCCCACTACTCAGTGTCTCAGGCTTTAGGTAACTTCATTACCACATAACATTGCAGCAATTTAAAAAGCAAACATGAAGCAGTCAAAGAAACTGTACTGGTTTGTTCCCAGTCTTCCCGTGAGCAGCATCCCCCTCCTATGCCCCTTTCTCTTTGATTCCTAAAAAGCCATCTATGGCTTTAAATAAACTATAAGTGGGGACACGACTCTGCTTGATGTTTGGTCTGCAATGGAAGTAAAGTGTCACTTCCAATTTTTTGTGGGTGCAGAACAAAGACGCCTGTGACCAATCCACTGCACAGTGCACGCGTTTTATTTGAACAGAGAGCTTTAGTGAGAAGCATATTTCAAAGGGCCAGGGAAGCAGATTTTAAATCCTGTCAAAGAGAAATTATTTCACCTTTTCTAATTCCCATCCATGGTACCTTGTGTTCCGGCCTCATGCAATAACCTTGCACAGTAGGTGGAGCAAGGCAGCTGGAGCAGCGTGCCAAAGATGGCTTTGGCTCCACCCCAGGACATGAACTGGCCCATGTTCAGTCATCCAAAGGGCTGCACACAAGGGTGTTTGCAATTGAGGAAGTGTAGAAACAGAAGAGCCAGTAGGCAGACTGCAGCACTCCTCATTTACCAACAGCAATGCCCAACCACATTTATCTAACCAGCTTCAGTCCCTGCTGTCAGTACCAAATGAAATGGCACTAGGTCTCTGTGAGATAATACTATCTGTGCAGCTGTTTCACAACATTTTTTCAAGAAGAGTGCAACAAACAAGGAAGGGCTTTATTAAAATTAGTCCCAGATTTACTATGAATAGGAGTTTAGGCAGGTTTAAGACATGCTAGCAGAAAAAAGTATTTTCCTATCAAATAACTAAGTAGTTGAGTAAGGAATTGAGATAAATTGCTGGGATGACTTCCAATTGTAGACTGTGGTGAGTAAATGAGGTAGGTCATGCCTCCCTGACAGCCTGGGTTTCAGTTTCACATCAGGCAGTTCTGTATTGCCATGTCTGTCTCTTCTGCACCATTTACTTCATATACTGTATGTACATCCTTCCCTCCTCCCATTTCCACTCTCCCTTGTACATGTTTGATCATAAAATTTCTCTGCTGTTCTCATTCCTTGTATTTGACATGTGCTTTATCTAGGCTTCTGCCTCTGGGAGCTGGTCCTTGATAAAAAGGGACAAAGCAGACCGTCAAGCTACCATGCTTTGTACAAGGCATTATTTTTTCCATCTGTCAAAATTAAATGGCACTTGGGATTTTCCCTTGGCCTGTCAATATTTTCACAAAATTAGGGGCTGTCTGTGAAACTCTGGGAAAATAGTTGTACAATGACATTCCCTTGCATGTTGTCATGGTGTCGCATAGCTCTCTGCAATTTTTTTGGGGGGGTTTTTGAAGATTGATCCACAAAGAGGATTACAATCACTGCTCTGTCACTGCAGTTGCACACATCTACCTCAGCCACCAGCCTGCCCAAATAGGCTCCTGTCTTTCAGACTAAGCATTTTTGGTATCCATTTAAATGTCTGACATGTAGAAGATATTTGGGGCATTCACCGCCTTGGCCTCACTGGGATGCAAGTGGGAATCTTGGGCTTCATCTGGGACAGGATTTCACTATTTTCCAGCTGGAAGTGACCACTGCAGACTCCCTTTCCTATGAAGGCTACTCATCTCTAAAATAAATGGCCATTTATATCCAGGAGATGAAGGCTCAAGGTTTTCTGCCTTTCCTCCCTTCTCTGAGCTGTTTGTGGCTGACAGACAGCATGTGGGATCAGTACATCTCTCACTCCCATTTGATTAGGCACATCCCTCTCTTTCCCACAGCAGCAATGAGGACAGAGATAAAATACAATTGTTCTCCCATTACACTGTCACGAAGGCAAGAACAGACACTGAGTTTATAAGGTATTTTTTAGCTAAAAGCAGAAGATGGTCAAAGCTTTTAAGAAGAGATGTCATTTCCCTCAATCAAAGGCACATGTTCAGATGTTTTCTTCATCCCATTTTCAGTTTTGAAGGGAAATTTCAGAGCAGACAACTTTCAGAGACACACAGACAAGTGCAGTAAGAGTGGGAAATACAGGAGAGCACATATCCTTTCTAGGTTAATTTCTCCCTGCCTTTGCCACAGCCATGTCCATCCTTGCTCCAGCTGCCACCTCCTTGGCCACCCTCTCCGGCAGAGCCAGAAGCTCCAGATGGATGGCTCAGCCCTGCCAAGGTGTGCTAGTGTTTTTCTGGTCAGAGCACAAATACAGCACTGCACTCACAGGGCAAATGATAATCTATTCCTTCATAGCTGATGGATGAAGCACATGAATATGGAAGAACAAACATAGAATTTCCGCAATTGTCTCAAACTCTGTGTGTGTTGAAAGGAATTGGGGTGGTTCTCCTGGGGCAGCAGATGGCAAGCTCACTTGGGGATAATACCCATTGGATTCTTGTATTTGTGGCCACTGCTTATAGAGGTCACTAATCCTGAAGCTTGGCTGCTCCCAGGGGGTCACTAAATGCATTGGTTTGGGGTTTGGAAATCAAGCACAGTATGTGCAAAGTGTTCTAACAGGAAATTCATGTGTAGTATTTTAATATGTATTACATCTCAGACGCTTGACAAGACAGGCACATAGATGATGAATGTAATTTGTCAGTAAAATTCAGCAGATGTATCTTCAGGGTTTAACTCAATATCAAAGTGAGAAGGCAGCATTGAAAGTAAAGCAGTGAAAATTACACTCCTCAACTATTTTCCGTGAAGTGATAGTAATTATTAGATAAGTAATAATGATTTGTGCCAATGCAGTCAGTACAGAGTGATAGTTCCCTAGCTTGTTATTTGGTCCTGTGGGTAGAGCTTGCTGTAAAATGCACATTAAATACAATGGGATTATTGCAGCTCTGCTCTGTTTTAACAGGTCAGAATAGGGCAGTTCTTGCTGGATAGTTTGCAGGCTTTTCAGATACCAGTTGTGCTGGGACAATGTCATGGTTACTATTTTAGGCAGTGGGTTGCTTGAATGTGACTTGTATTCTATTTGTGTTAAAAAACCTTGCAGTCATTTCAAGCAGTTATTAGTCTGTATTATAACAACTGTCTTTAGCTGTTTGAAATGCAGAGCCCTGGCAAGCAGAAATATAGACTTGCCAGGCTAAAAGCAAAATACATTAAATAAAACATCAATATTTATGATGCAGTCAGTAGTTCTTCTGAAATAAACAAGAAGAAAATCTTGTGAAAAAGGATCAGGAAGGCTGGAAACACCAGTGAAAAGCAATAAACATAATACAGTTACGATATAAAGCTTGTGTAACTCAGGGCTTAGTTCTTCTAAGAGCCCCAGCACTGTCACCTGGGGCTAAACAAAGGCTTCAGACAAATTGAGTGATGCTGTTGGGCAAAAGAAGGGTCAGTGAGAGGATCCTGTTCTGCAATTCTTGTTTTGCAGCTGGCACACAAATACCATAGCAGCTGAGGTGTTACATTTCTTTTCTCTTTCTCCTTTTTGTCTCCATTTCTCACATTCCTTAGAATCATCACAGAATAAAATAATGGCCTAGACTGGAATGAACCCTAAAGATTGTGTCATGGGCAGGACCAACTTTCTCTAGACCAGGTTGCTCAAAGGCACATTCAACCTGGCCTTCAACATTCAAAGTATGGAGCATCCACTACCCAGCTTCTCTGGGTTTCACTGTCCCAGTGGCTCACCACCCTCACAGTATTCTAATTTGAACCCACCCTCTTTCAGCCTAAAGCCATTCCTTGTCCTGTCCCTACATGCCCTTGAAAAAAGTCTCTCTCCAGCTTTCCTATAGGCACTGAAAGGCACATAGAAGATCTCCCTGGAGCCTTCTCTTTCTTCTCCAGGCTGAACAAGCCCAAATCTCTCAGTCTGTCCTCGTAGGAGAGGTGCTTCAGTCCTCTGATCATCTTTATGGACCTGCTCCAGCTGCACCTTATAGAAAAGAAGGGTAACACCAGTAAGGACCTCCAGGTTTGATTGAGTTGTCACCTATTGTTGCCAAATGGTGGGGGGCTTGGCAATGCCCCTGGCAACGATGGCCAGCTCCTCTGAAATGGGAGCAGCAGGCTGGAGCAGCCTGGTTTTAGGGTACATGCAGCCAAGTGGAACAGGAAGGAAGACAGATGATGAAATAATGGCACTGAGATTTCCTGTCAAAGGAATATCACTGTGTTCTGCTTCCTTCTCTTGTGTCAGGTCACCAGAACTGGTACTGGGTCTTATTTTCTTCTTTCTTTCCTTGAGAAGGTAAAATAGAGGGGAGGCAGAAATATTCATACTGCTCCTGCTTAAAAGCTACCTTTTATGTGGTCCAAGTCAGCTTTGAAATTGAAACCTCTCTGGGATAATGAAACGGAAGAGGCTGAGTTCCTATTTAGACTGATATTATTTGGCTGAGGGCTGTCTTTACTCAAGAGTAATTTGGGAAAGTGACAGACAGCCGTGACCTTGATTTACTTTGTAACAGTTTGGGTTGAAATGCAAGAGTATTGAAATTTGGATTTTTTCAAAAATTTCAGGGACATCATTAAAGAGGAGGACTTTCCGTTCTTCCTTTCAGTACGCTCTGTGCTGTTAAAAATAGCAGAGGAAATAGATGTGTGACATTCATCTGCTGACTCCTTCGTGTCTGTTACCAGACTCGATTGCATTTAAAGACTGGTCAGAGCAGGAAAGTAGTCCAGGACTCTCAGCTTCCCTCTGAAGGATTCTCAAAATGGGAAACACCCATTTATATGATAAAATGCGTTTGTTAAACTGTGCTTGTGGGAGGCATATAACTAGAGGAAAGAAGATAGTGGAATTCTCAAACAAGGCGCATTTGCTAAGGCAAGTGGAGAATTCGTATAATATGGAACATATTCTGCCCCATTTGCTTTGGAGGTACCCCAAGGTACACTGAAATGCATATATTAGAGCAGTAGTGCTATTTGATGATCATTTATTTGAGCACTGATCTTCAACTCAGTCACCCAAAAACTTGAAACAATCTGCATTCACCAAGTAAAACAGTTAATTTCAGTATAATAGGAGGGGAAATGATGGGAGAGGTGGTCAAGTTCTGTTTCTTCTGACTGAAAGGATTTCTGCCTCTTTGAGAGTTCTGAGAGCTTTGTATAAAGTTCCAACCCTAATTTATTTCTGTTGGGATCTTTCCATCACCCAATCCCACACTTTGTTTTCCTGTTCTTTCTTACAGGAATGAGTTTGTTTGCTTTCCTGCAAAAACATCTCACAACCAGGAATGAGCATGGAACTTGTCAGGTCTGGGAGCTGTTATAACCAGCCAGCAGTCTGCCAATGTTGTAGATTAAAATGTCTGCAGATTAAAACAATGCCATTGCTTAGGAGAACCAAAGTAAAATGAGAAGGCTGTGTTCAAAGGTTTCATCTGGAAATAAAGTCCATAGGCATTTGAGCTCCAAAGTGCTGACCCATAAGAAGCAGGCTTAGGAAGAGAAAATAAAAACTCTAAATAAATTGTAACATTAACCAAAGAAAATGAAGAAGTAAGAACTTCATTAATATTTGTAGACTTGTACTTCACTCTCTTTTTGCCTTTTCAGAAAATCCAGAGGACACTCTTCCCTTTCCCATGGCAAGGGGACCACCACTGGCACAGCGCCAGTCAGCCAGTAGATTCCCAGTGAAAATTTTACCTGTTTGTCCTAAATGGGAGTGACACAGATTTGTTTTTTAAATTACTTTGTTCATCTTAAATTTGTAGGTATACAATTATATAGAACATAATCAAATTATTCTAGCAAATTTGGGGAGGGAACTCAAAAATTATGGGGATTAGATGCAGGGGACAGGCAACAGCAGGTTCACATTTTTTCCTTAAGAAACTGGGTTAAACACTTACTTCATTTAGAAATGAAATATGAATATGGTGAATTGGCACACTTTCTTCTTCTTTGTCTTTTGATCTAGTATATGATGTATAATCGATGTTTCTCCAGAGATGTTATTGATGCTGCTACGTGTATGTAGGATCCCCCTTTGCTAAAAACTGTGATATCCCTGCCAGAGCAGATAGAAAACTGAGTGATGAGTGATGGCAGAGGACATGGTCTTTTGTGTTTATCTGGATGTTCACACTGGCAGAACTTCTGAGATAGTCCCACATCCCTATGCACTGCAGTCACTGCTCCTCAGTCTTGGCTCACTCTGCCTGTGCCAGAGACCTTTTCCTGCTGCATGCCTGGAGAGGATGAGTGCAGTCTGGTGGGGCTGTGATGTGGAGAAGAGGACCTACAGAGATAGTTGCTGAAAGATGGAGTGAGACACTCTGTAGTGGAAATCCTGCCTTTCATGAGTATAATGTTTTCATGAGTGTAATGTTGTTCTGTCCCAAGTGACAGGAAATGTCAGGTTTTTAATTCTGGCTCATTCAGAAAGGCTCTGGTGTTTGATAAGAAGGTGTTACCAGCCCACATGCAAAGCACAGGTCTGAAAAAGAATGGGGAGGGAGTTATGAAAAAACTCTGAAAGCTGGGTTTTTACTGACTTCCTTCAACTTCCCACTGACTCCCTGTCTCTAGCACAGATTTTTGCTGGGACCTGATGCACCAGCATGTTCCTAATTCAGAGGGCTGATGAGGATTTCATTGTTGAAAGACCTTTCCAGTCCCCTCCATGTGAGACATTTCTAGCTTACAAAGCAGTACTATTACATCATGTGTGTGACATACCACTACCCCTTCTAGAGGAGGCTGCATAAGTTTTGTGATGCTTGTGCAGCCCTGTGTCAGGTACTCACCTGCAATCAGCACTGCAGCAAGGGCTATGCTCGTGTGCAGGCTGTGTAGGCAGGTGGCACAAAAAGCAGTCAGATCACATTTGCTAATGCCGTTGTATCATAAGATCACAGAATCATTTCAGTTGGGAAAGACCTCTACAATCATGGAGTTCAGCCATTAACCTAACACTGCCAGGTCCACCGCTAAACCATGTCCCTAAATGCCACATCTGCACATCTTTTAATTACTTATCCCATCGGCCCTTTTACTCGTGCAGTATCGGATCCGTCTGCAGCCTTGCAGGAAGCGGGGACAGATCCAGAAGGCAAGTCTGTGTTTATATCTCCATGTAGCCATGCTGTGTCTGTGCAGCAGGTACACGGAGGCGTGTGTTATACATATGCATGTGCACACGGGCTCCTCTCTCCTGGCACCGCCGTGGCTGTCGCTGCCAGCATGGGAGCAGCGCGCAGGGAAGGGAGGCTGCGGATCCCCGGAGCCGCCATCCCTGCCAGCGGCAGCCGGGGGGCCCCACCCCGCCCCCCC
>NW_005054403.1:1172137-1221834 GCF_000277835.1 Geospiza fortis | reverse complement strand
GCTCCTGCAGCCGCCAGCCAGCGGTGACCGTGCTTCCCAAAGGCCCCCTCAGGGATGCTTTTAAAAAAGGCTGAGCAGAGCCGAGGAGTACTGGGAGCGTGTGCGCTGGGGGCTCGCAGCCTGGCCGCTTTGTGGCACACGGGAGTGCTGGCCGGGGGATTTTGCTGCAGCGTCCTCCCCAGTAGTCAGCAGGGAGCAAAGGAGCTGAGAGGTGAATGATGCGTACCAGGGGAGCGCTCCGGAGCTACCTGCTCTGCTCGCTGGTGATGCCAGGAGAGCTTGCAGGGATAGAAACGAGACTGATCTCAGCCCTGCAGCTGGGTCTTCTGGTCTGCAGCAAGCGCAGGGTGATTAAATCCCGATGACAGTGTGTAAGAGCAAAGTATTTTTGTAAGAAGCAACATTTGCTCAGAAGCCAAAATCACCTGGGTCCTCCAGATGACCTCGTCCCAAGTAGCTCTGCTTGGGATTCTTTTTTATTACAGAAGTAGAGTTGGTCTCTGATGATGTCACACTCAGGAGGAGGGAAATAAAAAAAGAAAAAAAAGAGAGATTGCAGTCCTAATGCAAGCAAGGAGGATGCAGCAGACCACAGAGAGAGTCCTCTCCTCTAAGGAAGATGAGGTGAAAGGCAGAGCCCCTTGGAGGGTCTCTCTCTCCCTTCCACTTCAAAGAGTAAGACTGTCTGCCTTCTGTAAACGGAGCTGGTTGTGTAATGCATAATACAGCGCAAGGTTAGACCTCTTCTGATTTCTTAATGGCAAGGCTATTTTATTTCTCAAGTGGGTGCCAGCAGGGACGCTGGAAAAGCGCAGAGACGCATCCTCCGTCCCACACTGACACCGATGCACAGTCAACTGCAGACCAGGAACTTGTGGAAGAGCAGTGAGGACCAAATTTGGAGCCAATGCAGGGGGAGAGGAGCAGCCTCAGCTTTTTTAGCAAGTGAATGGGGAGGGGGAGGAGGGTAGTATGAGCAGTGATGTCATTTTTAACTGGTTCCTCGCAGAGCTGGGGAGTGAAGTTAAAGGAAAAACCTGCAGTCTCAGAATGGCTCTCAGCCTTGACTGGAGACTCTAAATGACTGAGGGTTCCCACAATGGTAATGAATTTTCTTTCCTATGCAGAACTGTTCTGTTATTTTGGATCAAGCAGAGGGCATTTATTTTTTTTCTCTCTTTCTCTCTCTCTCTCTCTCTCTCTGTATGTTTTGAGGGTTTGACTTTCACTGTTGCCTCTGGTTTTTTAAATACCTTGCAGGTTATTTGAAGTTTTTCCTGGGTAGTTTGAGAATTTTTCAGTGATGTGGGAATCCATGTCATTACAGGAGAGTTTAGCATGCAGCGTTTCTGCTACTCATCAGGAGGGGAGATGCAGAGGTTGCCAAGCACACAGCATTCTGCACAGGAAATGTACTTTTAAAATCACAGGTGGAAAGAAAGGGACTTGACTGGCATTTGTTGTTGTAATGGATGGCATTAATGTTGCTTGCAGGAGGCAGAAAGACTTCTGGTCAACTATCTAGACAGAAATGAATTTTGCTTGGGTGATAATTTCTATGCTTTTGATTGGCAGGTTTTTATTATGAGCATTTTAATTCTAGTGGCACTGAATGGAAAATGTCAACATAAAAGATTCTGGCTATGTTAGACAGTATATGTATGTATAATTCTTCATGGCATGCATTAACCACTTGTGTGCTGCTCCCTCCACTGCATCTGCCCTGTTGCTGTCTTCCACAGAAATCAGTGGGATGCCAGGCTGTGCTGTGGACAGAGGGTTATTTTGTCTCTGGTTCCTGGAATCAGCAGAAGCAGTCAAGCCATTTTTAGATAAATAAGTTTGTCAAGACAGGTCCCTCAAGGGTAAAGTGTCTCAGCCCAAATGGCAAGCAGTGAAAAGCATCCCCAGTTTATATTTCCAAGTACTCAGCTACTGGTATCACTGCTACAGTTTGGGTTTGTGGTTGTTGTGATGATGCTGGGTCCAAAGGCAGAGGGTGTAATGCCAAAAGTCCATTTGTCCATGGAAGGCTTGTCACATTCCTGTCTGGGATTCCATTTCCCAGTGGTGAGACTTGCTTGTCTTTTCACCCAGAAGAACACTCAAGACAGCTGAGGAAGCCAGACTGCAGTTTTGCTTACTAGGAACTTGGGATGTTCATGTGATTGCCACAGACCTGCTGCTGTAGTCTGTCATGACAACTGTGAGCTTAAAGATGGGAGATCTGGGCTCAAGAATGAAAGAGGCAGGAAAGAAATAGGAACATTGTGATTCCTTCTGAATATGAAATGTTGCTTCAGGAAGTTCCTGCTGTGGCTGAAGGCTTGAGGAATCCATTGCTGCCCTAGAGAAAGCTCTTACTGAAGAGTAGCTTCAGGAATAAGGAATAAGCCTCTCTTTCAGCAGCTACTGTGAAGATGCCGGCAGCCATCACAGGGGCCATTTTGGACTCCTCCTCCTGCAACATGCTATGGTGCAGAGGAAGAGTAAATCTGGTAACCTCTCCTGCCAGTCCTCTCAACATTAGCCTTGGTGTTGGAACATGTAACTCAGAGGCAAAAGCCAGGCTTTAAAAATGGCATGTTCCTCTCAGCTTGGTTTTCATCCAGATGTATGCTTGCCTTCACTAACAGTGCTTACGTGGGGGGCAGTGTGCCTGGCAGGTGGAGGGAATGGTTAACAGGCTGAACTGAACTAGTCACCATGGCACATTTCCATCTCCCTAGTGCCAGGCTGAATCTGCTGCTGTGGATAGGCAGCTTGGTTTTCCTGTGATTTTAGCATGGCACCCTTCACCAGGAAGAAATAAATTCATTTTTTTGAAGGAGAGCAAAGGACTGTGCATCTGCAATAAGCAGCGATTCATCATCCTCCTCTGGGGGCTTAGGCATTCCCACTTCCCTCACTGCCTGGTATGAAAACTAGTTCTGGATTTTGGGCCAGGGCACTAATTCTGGCATTTTTGTCTCAGCTCAGTTAATCTGAGGTGAGAAGTTGCAAATTTATGGCACTAAGGACGGAGTCTGATATCCAAAGAAGAGGGGAGCTGCATGTGACTGCAGCCAGCATGCCCGCTTCTGCAGCCTGCCCCCTTAGGAGCCAGCTGACTTTGCAGCAGGGGAAGGTTAGCAAGACCTTTCCAAGCACAAAGAGGAATAAAGCACTGGGACAGGCTCCTATGGAGCTTGTAGGATGCCCTTCTTTTAGGCTTTTTAAGAATAATAAAATTGGGGTGAACTAAAAATACTTAGTCCACTTTAGAGTAGTGGAATTACACTTGGCTTTGCATTTTGGCATTTTTAGGACAGGTTTGGTCACACGTCAGTTGAAATTCACTATAGGAAACATTTTCTGTGTCAGGAGGTGGGTACCTCATTTGCTGTTAATTTTAGCTGTGTTTTAGGGTTGGAAAAGTCACAGACCAGACAATTCTCACATGGTTCCTTCCTGCCCTCCATTTCTACTGCAGTATTAGGTCCATTGAGCTCCTACCACCAAAGGGATGAGAATGGTTCAATGCCTCAGACCACTCAGCTGTAAAACCTTGTACTGCTACTGTCAGCAAAAGCATTACTGATGTGTCAGTGATGGACATGATTGTTAGGGAATGGATGGGACCCAGGGCACAGACATGACTGCAGAGGTTGCAGTATCTTTCTGGACTTCAGTGAGCTTTGAATTTTACCATTAGTTGGCAACTGTGTTTGCTTACATCAGGCTCTGGACAAAATCACCTTTGGTTTGGAGTGGTCTCTTGAGAGTGCTGGGGCTCTGGAGCACTAGGGAAACAGACCTCACCTGAGTGATGTAGCTGACCACTGCTCACAAGGAAGCAGCACGTTTTTCATACTGTAACTCTGACCCAGTGTGACTTCCAATCTACACTGTGACCCTTCTGCATGCTTGTGTGGTGGAGTTTACTTACTGTTCCAGTTGTTCTCACCTTGCATGGTCTTCTCAGGGGAGGACAACATACCCTCCATGAGAATGAACTCAAGCTCACAGCTGTGTCAGAGAGGCATTTGGTGGTGCATGCAATGGTGATAAGAAAGAGGACCAAGGCTGGGTACCCAAAGCCCCCACAGGAGGCAAGGGAATAATTTTCAAGGGATGAAATCACATCTGTCCTAGGAAAGGATCCTTCTCAGGAATGCAGAAAAAGTGCAAATAACTCAGTGTGTGTTTGTGGAAAAGAAGGAAAAGAAGAACTTCCCAGCCCCACATTTAGCAATTAGTTCAACTCTGTGCATGTGGCCAAGAAACACTAAGGTCAAACGTCTAATTGCATTTATGCCATTGTCATCTGAATAATTATGTTTCCCCCTGGCATTTCAACAGGGTAAAACTGAAGTAGGTTTGGACTGCAGTGCTCTGGTAAGTCAGAAACTAGGTAACCTCCATGACTTCCTAGCAGGACCATTTCCTCTCCTTTGGGCTCTCTTGGTAGAGTAGGCAGTGCTTATATTCCTCTGGAATACTTTTTTTAGGCTACTTGTTTTGGGAAAATATTTGTAACTATCCACATAATCTGGATGTAACTATAAAGCAGTGTGCCATTTTCTGCCAGTAACTGAAGGAGGGGGGCAAGGCAGTGGGAGAAAAGATGAGTTCTGCAAATCTCTTCTTGTTTCAGGAAGAGCTGTTTTCTTCCACTTTGCACAGCAGTGCTGCACATAATTTACCTCATAATGATAATAGTATATAATCCTCATAATAGTGATAATCTTCAGAAGCAACTGCAGATTTCAAATTCTTCTCTGATTTTAGTGCAAATTTCATGTGATGGCATCAGAAAACTGTCTTTGCATGTCCCTGCCTATTTATCCCTACATAACCTCATTGCTAGCTATCACAGCCAAACTTTTGATAAGAAGAAAGGTGATGCACCAATGTCAGAAAATGCAGATTCACATCTCACAGTTGCACCTCATTTTTTTGTGTACCTGACAATTTTTTTTTTTGGCACAGCACAAGCAATCAAAATTTATCATCCAAATTAAGACTGTAATTATATTTTGATAAAGATCTGGCAATTCAGTGAGAATGAAATTTAAAGGGTTGCTGGGATACAGATGACTCTGGATTTTGGGGAAGCGTTTGCATGTGGAATTCTAATAAGACCAGGTTGTTCAGCATCCTTATCTAGACTTTTCCAGTAGTGTCTGATAACACAGACAATCAACTGTTTCTTTGCTATTATCTGGCAAAGTGATTAAAGATACAAGGCTGCCTTTTATGAATGAAAAGGCAACATGGTCGACATGGAGTGTCACAGATGTGTCCTCCTGTTGGTACACAGCAAAAGTGAGGGGATAGAGTGCTGACCATGCCCACACTATTGAGCCTGCCAAAATAAACTTTTCCTGAGGTTCCCTAGGGTCTCAGGATTGCCAAGGAACGCAGTGCTTTCCTGGGAGGTGTGAGCCCTGCCCAAGATGGGGCCTGCTGGGAGCCTCCTTTTGCAGGGCTGGGTTGTCACTGGGGAGGGGTGAGAGCTGGAGGACATGTCAGGGATAGGTGGGGGATATCCAAATACCCTAGAGTTTGCTGTCCAGCCAGGATGGCCACAGAAGTAATGGCACCACAGAGCTGGGGGAGGTGCCAAACAGCTTGATTGAGCCCATGGCTGCCAAAGGGAAGGTTCTGGCTCTCATGCAGGTATCTTCTTCCACCAATCCAGCAGATGAATAAAGCTCGACCTCAGTGCTGCAATTTGATGAAGGAAGAGCTACAGCACTTTCTCTAAGTGTCTGCTCTGTATGTGACATTAATTAGTTATTATGGAAAGTTATTGCTATTCAATAGTGTGGCCTGCTGACGAGGTATTATTCACTGCCTGTGCTGTGGTAGCACTCACAGACCTTGGAGAGCTTCACCTGCTGTGCTCCTGACAGCCTGAGCCAGCTGATATCCCCCTCCCGTATCCCAGGGTTTCTGCTGTGCAACTGGCCAGGCTTGTGTGACCACCTTGCTACAGCCCTGCTCCAGACTGCCTGCTTCAAATACAGCCAGGGTAAGGGAGGCTGCTACAGGAAGGATCCATTTTCCCTTGCACTTCATTTGTCCCAGCTCCTGTCTCATCTCCACCTTACCAAAGCCCTTTTACTTTCAATGTCTTACTCCAAATGCTGAGTTGAGCCTGCAGTAATTATTATAACCTGTCCATCAGTTGATTAGGAACTTAATTGTAGCTCATGGTTGCATTTTTACTACAGATCAGAAAAGTTCAGTAACTGTACACTTTTTTCAATTAACTGTGAAACAGTGAGTGTGTCATATAACGATGTAAAAAACCAAGGTTTGGTGGTATGGACTGAATTCCTCCTGAACTGAATTCCTCTCAGGTTTTGGTGACTGAATTAGTCTCAAGATGTTCTTTTATGATCTGTGATAAAGGGACTTCCCTTGCACTAGGGCAGGTTGAATGGCAGGAAGAGCAGATGTGAGGCCTGGGTTAATGAGCATTTTGGGAAGGCAGAATACATAGGAGATGCTGCAGCTGTAATATGAGAAAAATTACTGTAATACCTTGAATAGCCTTTTAAACACAAGGTGTGCTTAAATGATGGTCTCCTCAAATTCAACCTGCACAAACAGTAATGTGCTTTCTTTTTCCTTCCATGATGTGCATGGGCATGTGATGCCAATCTCAGACAACTCCAAAACTCCAAGGTCACAGTCCAATCCAAGTCTTGTGATTTTCAGTAAGCATCAAGACTTGCCAGAGCAGAGGCTCAGTCACTGGATTGGTATCACCAGCCTGGGTCTAGTGGAGAAAAGGTGTTCATCCTGGAAATGTGCCTCAGGATCTCCAGTTCTGGCATGTATGGAAGGCTCAGTACTGGTTCTTTGGATCTGTCCAGGATTGTCCTGGCTTACATCCTAAACCTTCCTTTTATAATTTTTCACTCTTTCAATGTTAGAGAAGTCCAGCAAATACCTGAGCGGAAAGGGGTTCTCCCAAATTTGATAAAATCTTTCGTCTTTAGTTGTTCTGTCTCAGCATATGACTGCCTTTTTCTGCCTTGGCAGTGCTAGGTGTCTATTCATATGAGGCACAATTTAAAAAAAAAGCCTGTAAGTTGTACTCAACTGCATAAATGTAGCAGAAAGTGTTTAGCTTACTCAAAGGCTGGCTGATGTGTCAGTCTGGTTTACTCTAGTCACATGCTCTGAATTTGCACTGGGTTTCTACTTTCCACAATTCATGCAGCTTTTCCTCTGCAATTTTTATGGTGCCTCTTCACAACACCTACACTTGCTGGCAACTTTTCAGGAATCCATCTACTCTGCCCTGATCCTTTCAGTGAGCCTTGCTTGCTTTCCAAACCAGTCATCCTGCCCTGGGTTGGCCTTCTTGCAGTCTCTGATCCTCTCTGCAGGAAGGTGATTACATGACCTAGTCAGCTTGTGAGTCCCAGGCTGTTTCAGGTACCAGCATCACAGTGAAGTCTCCATGGGATTATTGGAAACTTTTTTGGAGTCAGGCAGGGCCCTGGCTTGATCTTCTGGCAGCTGTTTAAACAGAGGCACTGTGCAGTTGGTGGTACCTCCAAGAGATGCAATAAACTCTATTTGTAGTATGAATTGTGGTCTGTGGGCTATCAGAATAGGATTTGGCAAACAAAGCAACCCTGAAGAGCTTGGGACCCCATGAAAAGGGTTTCAGCTTTGCTGGGTGGAAATTTATATTTCCTGGGAAGACATATTTACTCTGTAGGTCAAGTGGGGAAGTTCAAGAGGAGGAAATTGCTGTCAGTGAAGCTAAGAGTATAAGCTCTAGTGCCCCACACTTTAAAATTCCTTTCATGTGGTCTGAATCTAAAAGCTTGTGTTCCCCATAACAAATTTGAATGAATATACTGAAGCTGATTTTCTTCACAATTCATTTCTGCTTGTGCAAATGTATGGGACAAAGCTCTGAAAAGAATGTGATCTTTAACCAGTAAAACTGTGCCAGCCAAAGCCATTGCTACCATTTATCAGCATCATGTACTTTTTGAAGAATATGGAGGTGCAAAGGGTAGACAGGCTGCTGAAATGCAGCTCTGTCAGCATGGCTGCAGCTGCTTTGCCACTGTAATGTACTCTATAAAAACAGAGGTCATTTTGTTGCATTAAAACCAAACTTTTACAGTTTGAGTGTGGGAAATGACCCCAGGTAACACAGCTGGAATTAGCTAGACCCTGAATTATTTCCAGAGTCACTGCCTCATATGCACAATACGCTGGCTTGTATTGGTTCATGACCTCCCAAAATAGTACTGCAGGGGTTCTGCATGTGGTGAGTTGTCAGACTGGGAGATACCATGAATTTGAAGCTTAGGTATAAAATTAGAAGTGTTTGTCATGTTGGTAGAAAGTAGAATAGAATAGAATAGTTTTCAATTGGTAGGAGCCTCCTACCATGATTATCTAGTCCAAGTGGAAGATTGCTAGTATGAAATGCAGAATGAAACTCTGGTCATCACCAACTGTAATCTTAAAACCAGTTTTATGTAGATACTGGCTATGTTAGGTACTGCTGAGGTATGTATCTGATGGACAGCTAGCCCCAAGTCTCCCTGGTTTCATGTTAATGGAGGATTAATTACCTGATTATTTAAGCCCCCATCAGCATGGCTGGGCATGATGACAGCTGAAGAGCTGGAAAAGAGCTGTAGTTCAGTGGGGCTTCAGCTCATGCCAGGGGGTCTGGGGTGAGTATGGACATGGCTGGAGAAAGAGACATTTTTCTCCTTTTGGGATGAATGAATCAACACAAACCCTGCAGTGACAGTGCTGTTGCAAAGTTGTGCTTTTTGTGGTAGGCAACAAATTATTGTCATTTTGCTCTCAAATTAAAGAGTTTCTGAATACAAAAATTGCCCTGAGGATTATATGAACAAGCTCAGCTTTGGGCACATATCTGTCTCAGTGGTTCATGAATAGGGTGACAAAGGTGTTTCTGCCCACAGTCTTTTTTCAAGGCTTATTTCTGTGAGACACGTCTGGTGCTTTGGTTATCATTGGTTTCTTCTGGCTGCAGTATTTCTGGAGCAACATCACCCTAAACTCACTGAGTGTCCACAGAAGAGCATCAAAGGGGAAGGAAGATGAGTGTCTTTGAGCCACCCCTTTAGCAAATATTTCCCTTTGTCATATAGTCATAAGTTATCATGGATGTGGCTGTAACTTCAGTAGTGATAGAACTTTCTTAAAGCCTTGGAAGTTATTCCACTGTCCTGTAGAACTATCTGCAAAAGAAGTTGTTGTATGACTCTAAATGAGAATTTTCAAAGTTTAGATAAGTTATTCTGATGGGCTGAATTTTTGTTGTAGGTTTCCCATCCAGAAGCATGTGTAACAGCCAAAAATAGGGAAGAGTCCTACTAGCTGTGCAGAGGTTGCTCTGGCCCTTGTAGAGTGAAGAAGCACTGTGGTATTTGTAAAGTGTTGCTGTTGTGCAATATTACAAACACAAAAGGAATCAGGATGTTAATAGATGGGATAAAGGATAACTCAAATGAAAAGCATTTAAATTAGTTTTTGCCTAATGCCATTTTCTTAGCTAAGTGGTGGTTGCACTTTTTAGGTATTTTTTCTTCTGTGCTCTTGCACAGAATCCCTTTTTTTCTGGATGCAATGAAAATATGTTAAGTATTACAATACCCAAACTTCAGAAATTTTTAATGTAACAAAAACCTTGCCAAGCAGACCTCACCCTCACTTACTGAGAGAAAATGTTCTGCATCCCAGAGGAAATCAATACTTACTAATGTGAATAAACATGAAGATGAAATTATCAAACTGGCAAGTGAGGGAAACAATTTTGATTTATCAGAATTAGCTATATTTAAATGCAGTAGTTAAAAATCCTTGAGTGATAATGACTCTGGCATATGATCGGTGAATTCTTGTGTCCTCCCGTGCTGTGTGGGTCTGGGCTCTGGTGGGACCAGCCAACCTGGCTCTTTTTTCTATACTGACCACGGGGGGTGAATTCTGAGTTGTGAACCACCAGTGCTTTGGAGCTGCTTGTACATGGTGGTTGTGCTGTAGGACCCCCTGGTTTTGTGGGTCCAAAACTGCAGCCTGGGCAGTACAAACCACAGCTCATCTGCAAAGCTTTGGAGCATGTCCTAGTGGTGAATAAGGACTACTTTTATCTGTAAGGGTGTTACACTAAATAGACCCACCAGTGAGGTACTCCCGGACTAGCACATGAAATGCAGGGCCTGGAACTGTATGTGGAAATGCTTAGTGTAAAAGGGTGATTTCTGCTCTTAAGACACACCAGTAGAAAAGGCTGGGAGGTCCCTGGCAGGACAGGAGATGGCTGTTGAAGGCCAGGAGGTAACTTGCACCAGGCCCAGAGCAGGGGTGTGACAGCATATCACCTATCAGGCAACCATGATTGAAAATGCTGTCTCAGTTGTTAGCTTTTCCCTGCATACCAACACCTATATTTTCTCCTTTTTTCTTTTTCCTTTTTTTTTTTAAGCTCAGCAGCAGAGCTAAGACCTTGTTTTCATATTCTCTGTAACACCCTTATGATACTTTAGATGCTACATAGAAATAAGCAGATGGCAGGGAACTGATCTGTATTTATATATAAAATGTCTCTGGCTTTATGAACAAGATCCATATTATAAAAAAGAAAAAAATTTGGCTGGGGTGGCTCCCCCTCCGCCTGTGCTGGCAGATGCTCTGGGAGCTGAAAGGATGTGAGGAGCAATTGCCACCTCCCGCCTCCCAGATCCTGCCAGATCAGGGCTCTGCTGGATCCGTGGGTGTTGTCTGCCTTTCACTGTTCAGCATGTACAGCATCTCAGCCTCTAGAGCAGTCTGGCACCTCTTCCAGCACTTCCTTTTTTTAACACCACTTGGAAAATCCACACAGAAAGAAGAGGGAGAGAGAAGAGAAGGCACTGAAGTGGGAGGGGGTAATGAGGGCCAGACCTGATGTCCTGGCATAGCTGGAGGGTCCAGAGAAGTCAGGACTCAGGAAGGACAGAGTAAGGACAGCAAAACTGCACCTGGCCCAGCCTATGGTGTCACTTTTATGAGGGTGTTTATCCCTTCCTTCATAAAAATGAATATATTTTGTTCAGCTTCTCAGGCAATGCTTTACCTTTTGAGTTAAAACTCACCTTTTGCCTTGGTACCTTGCCTGTCTGTGACCCAATTTTACACTTTACTTTGTCATTAAATATATTCAACAACTAAATGTGAGGATCCATTCATAGCTTTGCAGACTCGTATTTGTTTACAAGTAGGCAGCCCTGCTACCCCATAAAGGTGGTGTCTCCTCTTTTTGGTGCCTGGTGGTGACAGAACATGTCAGCTCCTCACATGTCAGAACCAGGACATTCCTCCTGCGGCCCTGGAGGACTCGAGACTCTGGCAAGGGGCTCAGAGACCTCGGCACGGAGTCAAAGACACCTGTGCCTTCGATCTTAGCCCATGGAAAAAGTTACCAACTTTGTGTGAAGATTTACAAGCCACAAGGGTTTGAGTAGAATGTTAGTGAATCTATCACAGGGTGAAAAAGTAGAATTTTGGGGTTTTTAGAATGGGGGTTCAAGAGGCAAGATGGAGGAATCTGGGTGTGTCCTGTCCTCCTCCTTCTTCTTCTTCTTGTCCTCCATCTTCTGCTGTGATGGTGGCACTTTTGGATTGGTTTAAAGTAGACAGACTGTCTAACATAGGTGATAGGTATTGGAAAATTATTGTAAATAAAGTACACGTAGTTCTTAGTATAAAAAACTAACACTGCCCCAAGGGCGGTCAGTGTGCCTCAACCTGACCTGCTGGACAGACCTCAGCGGGGTGGAGAAAGAATGTATTAGATAAGAGAAAATAAACAACCTTGAAAACCAGAGTTGAAGAATCTCGACTTCTTTGGTCACAGGGCTGGGAAAAAACTCTTTAATACCTCGGGAGCCATTTCAGCAACACAAAACCTGAGACTCACAATCAGTCTTCTCATGGTCCTTCCACAGTGAACAGACGGGGACAGGTGCTGCTAGAGGACTCTTTAGATCTCTCTGAGGCTCATTTGTACTCAAAATCAGTGAGGAGCCTGCCTGTTAGCTACAGAAATTCTCCAGGGAAGCAAATCTCCCCTGAGGAAAGTAACTTTTGTGATTACTTTCAGTTGTCTGCTTCTTTATGTTTGGAAATATTGTCAACTTTGCTCATAGTGAATAAATCTGAGTGTCCCCAGAGTGCCCTCTGCCCTGATTCACCATTCCACTTGATACACGATACATTAAGGTCAAACACTGTTTGCTACTCAGTGACCCCACTTTTAACTTATACTTTCTGCATTATAACTTTAATGACAATTCTCCCTTCTCCCAATGCCCTTCTCCCTGCTCTCCTTTGTTCCTTGCCTTATTCCTTTCCTGAAAGTATTTCCTAGTTAAATTTCTTTTCCTGCGGGTTTTTCTTCTCCAAGAAGCTTATTTCCTGCAGATTAGTTCTATTTCATTTTCATCACTGCTTACAGTTAAGAGTTTGAAGACCTCCTGCCCAGTGTTGTTGTCAGTGCAGTCATTCCATGGTGGCATTTGATAGTTGCCAGTAGGTGTTGACACCTGACATTTCTGCTCTGGTTTTCACTGGATGCAATGAGATGTGGCCATTTCATCCAAGCCTTCTGGTTTTCTTCTTCGTGTGCAGAGGTTGGTACATGGTCATCATAAAATGTCTGCCCACACTTAAAAGGTAATAATTTTATATGCACATTAAGGGAGCATTAAGTTGTTTGCCACTGTGTGTATTTGCTGTGCTAGAGCCAATGTGTTGAAAGCTGCCCTGTACTGGGTCTGATGCGTGCACAAAGGCAGAGGAGTTACAAATGTGCAAGAATTAGCTGTTTGCAGCTATGTGCTGGATGACAGCTCTCACCAGAGAGTGCTCCACACCCCTGCAGCCTCTGACAAACCCTGGAGCTCTTCAGCAGATGTGGCTTTTCAGAATCCCCGTCAGAACTCAATTAGGTTTTGTGCATGAATATGTAGCTTAATAGTATAAATGTGAGCACAGACAATAGGATATGGTTTGGGCTCATAAAGCCATATTATCCATAACAATGAAGCTTAGCCTATGTTATGATCTTTAGTAACACCCTACGACACTGTAAGAGAAGTAAACACTTTAAAATTCATTTCAGCTTAATTCATGCTGCATTTTATGTGCTAGTTGCCATTGGCTGTGATGTCTCACTTCCAAGTGGGAGTTAGTGGGTCAGTGTGAGCCACAGGGGCTCCCCAGCTGGCATGGTCACAGGTCTGCACCTCTGCAGGGACATGCAAGGGGATACAGCTACCCCTGCCCACCTCCTGGTTAAATTTGCAAGCTGGCATTTGCTATTTGAGGCTTGTGGACCATTTGAGATAAGCAAAGGCTTGAAATACAGTAGAAAAAACAGTGCAAGTCTGCAGAAAAAAAATTTAGTGCCTAAGGTGAGTAAGCTGAGAACATGTTATTCAAATAATAACAACAGTGGGAAAATAATTTATCTTGACATAAGTTATTCATCCTGCAGCCTAGACATACAACATCACTGACAGAGTTTCCAAATGTTGTCTGGATGGGTTTCTTTAAAAAGTCACCCAGTGTATCTTGGTGTCTTTGTATAGAAAGTCTTTTTGTCTGTGTATAGAAAGTCCTGTAAGTAATACAGGCCATTCCATATATTGTAACACATCCATGCTTTATGGATTAAGGGCTAATTTCAAACCCAAAAGACCTGGAGGGGAGAGGCTGCAATTCCTGGGTAAGAGCTGGAGCTGTGGCAGTGAGGGGTGCAGGAACATGTGCTGGGCATCACAGGATGGGTGGAAGGGACTCACAGGAATTCTATGCTTGCCTAAATCCTAATCAGGTTTTTTCATTAAAAACAATTCCCTTGAGAAAGTATAGAAGTGAAAGGGGCATAAATCTCTATTTTCAGGCAGCTCTCCTTCCCCTTACCAAACAAAAGGTCTGTGTTCCCTTTGTTTCAACAAATGGAACTCTGCAATTCAGCTGGCCTTGTTCTCAGTGTGCTTCTCTGATCTCTTACAGCCCAGTTTGGTGAAATGTTTAACACAAGTGTCCTGTCAGAAGTGGGACTGGGGAAGGACAGTGTGGAAAGGGGACCCTTCTCCTGGCCCAGAGCAATCTGCTCCAATGAAAGGTGTTCCTGCCCACAGAGGGAAGCTGGAACTGGGTGATCTCTAAGGTCACTTACAGCCCAGTCCAGTCTGTGGTTCTGTGGTTTGTGGGCTGATTCAGATGGTTGTCCAAAACTGGGCTTCAAGCAAATGGCTTGGGAGGCCAGAGCCAGATCTGAGGAGGCTGGTAGTGGAGGACTTGGATATATTCTGAGACTGGGGAAGAGTTGTTCTGAAAGAACCCAGACCTGCACCCTGGTTGTACCTGTAATTGCACCCCTGTGCCAGCCAGCTCTGGGCCACCATCAGGGTGGCTCCAGAGAGACCTTGTGGAGGAGTGTGTGGGATTTTTGTTGCCTGTCCCAAGAAACACACTGCCTTACCATTCTGGGGAGGAAGCTATTCTGAGATAGAGATAGAGAGACAGAGCCAGGTCTCTCAATCCCTCTGCAAAATGGATTTATGGAGCTACAGGAGCAGCAAGAATATTTCTCTGGAGGAAGAAAAAAAAAATATTTGCTTTTGGTGCCCCTGAGTGCTTGACTTTCTGACTTCCCCTGAAGGGACATGCTGTAATAGTATTTATCTACATAGTATTGCATATTATTTACTAAATAGACATTGGAAGAAACTTTTGCTACTTACCTCGACTTGCAGTTAAGTGGCATCCAAGGCATCTAGCCAAGCATGCTGGAAAAGACTGATGGGAAGAAAGAAGTGTGAAGTATGAGCCACCATCTCTACTCCTCACACATGGCTTGTTGTTCCCGACTCTTGGGGGGTTGATTCCTCAGCCTACAGGCAGTGCCAGTGGGAGGGAAGAGGGACCCAGCTCATTCATTTTCTGTGCAAAATGGCATCTTTGATTCTAACTGTTGCTTCTGAGAATTAAGAAAAAGTATGGAGACTAAGTATTAGAGCTTAGATGGAAGGTTGTAGTTTTTGAAAATATCAAGGAAAACAGTAATACATTTGCTGTACTTGGAATAAGTCATGTGACTCTTACCTTCCAATATGGCAAGCACAGCATATTCTTTGTTGAGTGTCATCTTCCAGTGTGCTTTTTCAAGGTTCATGATGTTTTACTGATGGTCTCTGTGTTCGCAAATGTGGAGAGGTTGTTCATACTGTGGATGCTGATGTGGAAATTGGTGCTGCAATGACCAAATCTCTGCCCTTCTTGGAAAGAGGATGCTCAGCATAGACTCAAAAGGCTATTACTTGAAAACGACCACTTAAGTTGCAAATATTCAGACAGAAGTATGCAGGGGAATTGAATGTTTTGAGTACAGAAATAGGCAGGATACCCTAAAACTGCTTGACCTAGTTTGACCTACCATAAAAACCAGTTTGACCTACCATAAAATTGTCTATAGGATGTTTTTTTTGCACAAGATCCTGATAGTCAGCATTAACTAAGGTAGGTAGAATAGTAAAGGAATTTTGTAGAGCTTTGTTCTTGAGTGCCGGCATGTGAAATCAAGGTGACTGATCTGAGAGCAACATCACAGTGAAGAGCACACTTCTCTGTGATAAAAAGGAAAGCATTATGGTGACCTGCTGGAGCAACTCAGGCAAGCTTAGTAGTGATTTGGGCTGAGTCAGTACAGGAGAAAAATAGCAGAGCAGTGGGAGAGAATTGCAAAGGATATCTAAAAGCATACTTACAAAGTGTGTTATCAAGACCACACACTACACTGCTGGAGATAAGAGACTTCATCTTGCTGCATTTCCAGAGTGGGAATAATGTGAACGGCCAACAGAGGAAGAAATCTGTGTTGACAAGCACTGAAAGTGTGTCAGATTGAAAGAAGTGCTTTCAACTAATTAGGCATGTAGGGCTGAAAGGGCTCTCTTGGGACACTGATTTCAGTTCCATGCTCTGGAGTGTGTGTGTGTACACAAATACATAGACATATGTGTGTATGTGGGATGTCACATCATCCCTTCTGTAACAATCCATCCTTATCATTAGGTCCAGTAACCTTAAAATAGTTCTGTTTGGGTTTTTCTCTAAGACTGTTTATGCCTTCACGATTTTACTGGCTAGTTAGGCCTTTATTTTTTCATGGAGCATGACAGCAATCTGAATTGAATATTAAATTAATATTCCTGCAGAATAATTGACCTGACTGCAGCCTTAAGCTTGCCAGGCAGGACTGCCATGTTGTCTGCCTTTTACCATTACCCTGCTGGGCAATCTTGGAGGCTGTGTAAAGCATAGACCTGAGAACAGGAATAAAAGGAGAGGAAGAAATTGCTGGCTAGAGAAACTTCACAGAAATGGAGGCCTGAACTCATAAAGTACTCTGTATTTCTAAGAGGTTATTGTCTATCCTGCAGTGATAGCTTTGAAATACTTTGAAATAAGAAGTTCCATTCTGGCCACTGTAACATATTTGACAGAGTTAGGAAAAGCAGTTTAAATTATGTTCAAACACCACCAGCAGTGATTGAAAGCAGCAAAGCCAAGAATGGGATTAGCATGTGGTACTCTTCACATAAGTGCATATTGCTTAACAGCCTAATCTTCTTACGTGTCTAAGAACCACACGCCTCCCAGCCCTCTTGAATTATGTCTGTTGTGCCAGTCAACCAAACATCAGGTAAATGCAAAATTCAGAGATCTGCTCATGGAAATGACATCCAAATCATATGCTTTCCAGTATCTTAATCTCTCCTGCTACCTGAATGCCAAATATGGGTTTTGCCCACTTGCCCTTTTTTCTTCTGAATAGCTGTTTTTCCCATGTGTAGCATAATGCAAGGCAGAAAAATGCCACAGGGATATGCTAAGAAACTGTGATTGAAACATGAGAAGTTTCACTGTATTGGCAGGAAATAAAACAATACAAAGAGCACAAAAGATTGTGGTCTTTCTCAACAGATTCTGCTGTCAGTGAGGTTTCTGTCTTTTTGCTTGAGTTTGAAAAATTTGCTAAATTGTCTTTCCATGAGTGCAGAACAGAATAATAATTGTACTCATGCTGTTGCCCACATGTAGCTAAAGACTTAACTTGTTTTGTCATGTCTCCCCTCCTGTTTTCCTGGAGGGCAGCTGCAGCCTGCACAGACACAGTTGCACTGGCTTTGATTTGCATGTGCAAGTGCCAGTGGCAGGGCAGATGTGGTGATCCAGGCTTCAGGTCCAGACCAG
The DNA here is from genome assembly GCF_000277835.1 of Geospiza fortis. NCBI lineage: Eukaryota > Metazoa > Chordata > Aves > Passeriformes > Thraupidae > Geospiza > Geospiza fortis. The sequence continues at coordinate 1,204,530 of NW_005054403.1, read as the reverse complement.
TTGCCCAAACCATCTCTTGGGGTCTGTGTCACTGGAGCTTTCCATTCACATCCATCCTGAACTCAGGCTGCACAACACAAAAACTCTTCAGAAATATTCTGGATTTCTGCCCTGATAAAAGCAATAAGAAATAATGATGCACAAGGCCATTACAAACCATGTTTTCCAGCACAGGTTCCCAGAGAGCAGTAGCCAAGGAGCAAACCACCAAAAGTCCATCATCAGTCACCCATGGCCCTGTGACAGTGGGCACTGTGAAGACTGAAAGGGAGATGTCTGCCCTGAACAGCAACCTCACAAGTGACAGAATACACCAGGAAAACAGGAACAAAAGATGTGGCCAAGGATGGGGACATCCTATCCAGACCCTGAACAAATCCCAAAGATGTACTTGGTTGGTGAGGACACAAGGGTTTGGCATGCAGTTTTCTCTGTCATTGAGTTGAGCATCTCTTGTCTCACATGAAAGATGTGCTTAGAAAACTCTGTGAAGACTTGCCTCATTTCTCACTTGTCCTGGGGAAAAAAAGGACTGTCCCACAGACAGCTTCCCAGGGAAGAAATGGACTGGGAAGCACAGGCAGGGTCCTCAGCAGCCTCTGCAGTGTCAAGGAACCAGAGTGCCTGTCACATTCCCATCATCTGATGTCCCTGACCCAGCAAAAGAGCTTTAGAAGAGAAATCCATCGCTGTCAGGTGTTGCTCTGGCACTGACTTGGTGGGGAGGGAGCATAGCATCCTGCCCCTGCCAGGGTGACCAGGGTTTCCAAGGGCACTGAGGTATGCCCAGTTTCTAGCTCAGTCACTTGGTACTTTTTCCTAGAGGTATGAGGGAATTGTGTGCATACCCATGCTTGTAGGTGTACTCACTGAAGTTATGGTAAGGTTGCCATTGTTCAGCTGAGTGCTGGAAAAGCTGACAAGCCAGTAGCCTTATTTGCAATGAACCGCAATCCCACCAACACACTCCTTTTGCATGGGCATCTTTCAATTGTTAATAAAGATGGGACAGGAAAGTAGCTCATCCAAATAACTACTCACAGTTCCTGTTGGTGGGGTTTGCCAGTGGCAAATAGGGAAATGCCTGCATATATGCATGGTTGGGAGGGAACACAACTGTTGAAAACAGAGTGATTGTCCCACCTTCAAGGAGCTCCAGACTCTGGTGTCCCTGCTGGGGAAGCCTGGCACTCTCTTTGCCATCACTGGGAAGTGGCAGCTGCAGAGGGAGCTACTTTGCAAGTACTGAGCTTGCTGATGGATGTGGGACATGAACAGCAAAGAAGCAACTCTAGATTTTTACCAGTGTTGTGGGCTTAAACCCCCTGGGTGCTCCAGTGGTTACACCAGTACATTGGGGGAAATGTACATTCGGGACATACAGGGCTGGCTATAAATAAAATTCACATCACACTCAGCACTTGCCTCAATGAAACGTTTATGCACTAAATTGCATGATGAAGTTGGATGTGCTGCCAGGCTGCCTAGTCTTTGAGATAATCTGGTCTTCCTCAGAATTAATTTTCTTGCAATGTTTTGCACACAAACACAGCAGGCACTAACTCACTGCTGACCTGGGCAGTAGCTGAGGAAGAGGCTGATCACGTTAAATTCTGCTGCTGCTGGCATAGGCCTATTTATGCAAAGCTGGATGAACATCCAGCTTTCTTATGACACTGAACCACACAATGAAAAGTCACCATTTTTACATGAAATAGCTAGAAAAAATGGCATATGCTAAAATGACAGGTCAACCACCTTAATGTTGGAGAAGAAGTGCTTTCCTAAGCAGAGCCTGGCATGGGGCTGCTTGCCACAGCAACCTTTGGGTGCATCCTGCACCCCTGCAGCAGGGTGTGCAAAGAGGTTTTACTAAGTGCACAGCTTTGGCTCATTAAAGCCTCTCTTAAGCATAACTGGGCTCTGGAATAGGTTTATTCACTAGTCTGATCCTTTTTAATTTTGGGTTTTGTCTTTTGGAACCTGGATACTTTAACAAGGATTCAGCAGCCGCCAGTTCAGCTTTGCCTGTGCAGAATTCAGGGCTGACAGCTCTGGGTACTGGCCCTTCACATGTAGGCAACTTCTTTGCTCACTGCTCCAATTCCCTCCAGGCTGCACACTTCTTCACACCTTACAACAAATCGTGTTTTCTCTCTGAACCAGGAAATATAGGAAATTATCTTTTTTTTTTCTTTCTTCTACTGACAGATAATAGCAACTATAATACACACAGAAATAATAGAAAGTTAAGAAACAGAAGGGTCTGGGAAGGGGGGAGGCAAGTGTCTATAGAAGCAGACGGAGTTGTGGGGGGAAACCCCTGGATCTATCAAATAAATAGAGCAGAAATCTTTCTTGCTTGGCCTTTATGGTGTTATTATTAGAACAACCACGCCTGAGTGCACTAAAGCCGCGCAACCTTCAAGCATCCACATCCAGCTCTGCTATGGCAGGATCCTTTTTCTGCTTGGCTAAAAGAGGGAGAGAATGAGAGGATGTGAAGACGAGAAGGATCTGTAAATATAAATATTATCAACTTCAATAAAACAGCTATTTGGAAATCTTAAAAAATCTTCTCTTGAGAAGAGCCATTAGTGTATATCTGTTTGACATTGGTTGTTAGGAAACCAGCCAGTGTTAATGGATCCCTAGAATGGAATAGAGAATCCATTTAAATGGTCTCTTGTCATTTTGTCATCCCACAAGACAAAAAAAAAAAAACCAAAAACAGAAACAACAAACAAAAACAATTTCTTTAACTCAGGAATGAAATGAAGTGATAGTTTATATGATTCACTTGTATAGTCTAAATTGATTGAAGAACACAAAATATGTTAACAGACTATATCTGATGCCTGAAATGTAGCATTTCCTATCTCTGTATTGGCTTTTTTTCTCATTCAGTGTGATGTCCAGCTGTTAATCATTTAAAGACTGTGGCTTTACAGTTTCTATATTGCTTTATTTATTATGCATCTTACGATGATGCTGAGGGGCTACAGCCACACGGAGGCTCAGCGTTGTAAAAACAGCCTGCAGTGTAAAACACTGAGTAAAGGAAGTGCTGGCTGAAAGAGATACCTTATCCTCATTTCACAGAACAGAGATACAGGGAGTCTTACTATTTAATGCCAGCTCCTAGCAGAAGCATATGGTAAAGCTTTGACTGCACATTTCTTCTAGATCTCAGCCCAGTGGTCTTTGTCTGCTGAATTACCCTGCCACAGGGGTGGCTTTTTTCTTTTAGTGGAAGTAAGAGATTCAGTCCTGTGAAGAAAATTAGATGTTCAGTAATCCTTAAAGCTCACAGTCTACTCCTGTGGTTGCATCCTCTGGCTTCAGCTCCCAGCAATGGTGCCCAGCTCCCAGGGGCAATCAGTGAGGGCCGGGCAAAATGTCATTGCAGAAGAACAGGAAATGTGCAAAGGACAGGGAAGGACATGAAAAGGACAATGTGCAAGGAATTAAATGGAAGCAGGTCCTTTTTTTGGCAGGCTTTTACTCATTGGTTAGCTTGTTCCCTCTTACCTCTTTCCAGGAGTTTTTTTCAGAGTTTTGCTGCTCTGAGGTTGGGATGCTGTTCCACAAACATCCAAACTAACTGCATTCATTGTGGGTTTATACTTACTTATCCTTGGGCCAGCATTGTCCTCCACCCTACCCAGTGCTGCTCCCTCCCTCTGAGCTTCTTCCCCACTGCAGGCTGGGAACGTTCATGCCCTTGCAGCTTTTTTTGCCAGCACTTTTAGTTTCTATTCTGGACCTCCTAGAAAATCCACTCCAGCTCTGGAGTATTTTAAAGGACTGGTCAGTTCAGCGAGTATTTATTTCTGTTTTCTTGGTGTCAGGGGGATATATTCCCTGTTACCATGACTCAGAGATCCTTCAGGGAAAGGTGAGAAGACATGGATGGGTGCTGGCTGGTACTATAAGCTTCTTAATGCTCTATCATTTGAAGATAAGCAATGTATTTGTGGTTTTTCTCCTGGGACAGCACTATGCACAGCTCTGCTGGCTAAGGGAGACTTGTTAGGTGGCTAAGAGGTCATGCTATTTCATCTGTCAACAGCAACATGTGTCTACAACAATAGGTGTGCAGCAGAGCTTGCATGAACTTGGTTTCATGTTTAAGTCTCACACAAAGTATATTAACCCAGCTCCTACTCCTATTTGTAAAACACTGTTGCCAAGGCCAAAAGAGCTTTCTACAAGCTACATTTTTCCGCAAAATCTATTCTAGTCTGATGAAATGTCTGAAAATTTCGTAAGTAGGTAAAACTTTCCACTCACTTACTGATATTCATCACAGACAACTACTAGCACTTCAGTCTAGACAGATTTTTCTGGGAGTAGGAAGGAACTGCTTGTGCCTGCCTTTTCATTAGCCTCCAGGGTACATTGTGTGATCATGAATATCACATGCCCTAGGCAATACAAAGAATGGGTGGGATATCATTACTATTGCGTACAAATTTTTGTCCTGAGCTGAGATTCCCAAGGAGGAAGTGTGGCTCAGAACAGGATCAGAGAAAGTTGCTTTGTGTCTCAGTACCTTGTATGTAAAACAGACATAGTGCTTTGTTACCTACAAGGGGTAAAGGAGATATAAAATCAGCTCCTGTGAGTGAGGCATTTCCCTACTGCAGTGGTAACAGACAGACAAGCCATCAAAAGCTCTGCCTGCAATTTGGCAACATTATGTTTTTGCAATGTCAAAAATTTAATTAGTAAATCTTCATGATGAGCAAGCACTGACAGGTTGCCATCATTCATCCTACTACCTTCCTCCTCTATCATTTTATTCTCCCCCCAGTGCCATTCCTTGCACTGACACCATGCCAGTTGCATGGAGCAGCACTACAAATGTGCTGAAAAATGACTGAAACCCCACCTGCAAAAATCCACTGATAAGCAAAGCAAGGCTCCCTACCAGACCGAGAGTTTGGGGTCCCTTCGTTTTTGCTGAAGCTCTGAGAACCTGAACTTCAGCAGGTCTGTTCATCATACCATACCACCACCTCCATCATGACACCTACAAATTTTGGTGAACTGGTGGGGATTTTTTCTAATCAAAGAAACTGATAGTCTCTCATTATCCCACATGTGGCAGCATGGTTCCTAGATTTCTCCTCTTCTGTCTGCTCCTTTATTCTTCTCCAACTGCACTTTCCCAGTTCATTCTCTGGTACGCCTTCAGGCTGAGTGAATGTTGTTTTGCATTCAAGAAAGCCACAAAACAAGACCAAAGCATCTCCACCAAAGAGCAATTCTCTGCCATGGTGCACAGGCTACCCCTCAAAAAAGCTAAGAGAGTGCACAAGCAGGAAAGTAGATGAGAGCCCTCAAATATGGAAAGGAGAGTAGTGCACGGCCAGTGGGGGTACCAGTGTGAGGCGCACTGGTTCTTTGGCTGCTGACTGGGAAGGGAAGCCCAGGAAGTACCTCCTGTGCATGACAGGGCCTGTGTCACACTGTGCTGTCCTGTGAGCACAGCAGCTCCTTGGCATTAGGCTGGAGCCTGTCTGTATCAGTGCCTCTGGCAGAAGGAACAATCCCAGTGCTACCCCCGAAGATGCTACACCTGCTCTGCTGTGTTATGTGGGCTCAGGATGAGCCTGCTCCCTGCTGCTAGCTGGGGCAGAGTGGTGGCATCTCCCATGGCCCTCCACTCCTGCTTTAGCCCTTGGAAAACTACCTACTGTGTACCCTGAGGCTGGGAATAGTCCATGGGACCCCCATGAGTCCCAGCACACCTGAGAAATTATCTCAAACTTTTAGTGGACTTGATTCATGTAATTTTCAGAGGCAGACTTCTGAGATTTCTCTTTGGAGGAAGTGAAGTGTTCCTGTCCCTCAGAAGTCCCTGTCTATTAAAGAAACCTCTTTTGATAGGTGACAGTCAAGGTCTCTCAGCAGGGCAAGCAGTTAATCTCAGTCGTTACGCCCCGGCAGGCAGTGAACTAGCAACCTGTGTCAGAAACTAGTTGTGTGTAACATGATGTAGTGAAAGAGCACATTGGCAGGAGAATGAGTAAATGGGAGACCTATTCCTCCTTTGCTCAAAATGTCACTGTGGAAAGACTGCGTAGCTTCTTAGCATTTTTGTTTTGCTACCTATAAAATTATTATCTCTTTGTCCATTTATATAAAAAACTGATATAGTATCATTTCACCTGCTTGCCTCCATAGAGCCATTTGCAATCTGGTAAAAGGGCATTGCCTAAAGGCTAACTAGTATAACATGATGTGGAAACACAGAGAAGATAATGTTTGCTGCTATTTTATTGAGAGTGAAGGTGCTATAACAAACCCGGTGCCTGTTCTTGACAATACAGTTCCAAGCAAAATTCTTTCCTTTTCAGCGAGGTTGATGGAAGAAAGACTGGAAGTCTTACGTTGCACTCTTATTTTTTATCCTACAGCTGTCTCCAACCTTGATGCAGAGAGCAAACTGAGTGTCTATTACCGAGCACCTTGGCATCAGCAAAGAAACATCTTCGTCCCCTCCAGCAGGCCGCCGTGCGTGGAGGAGCTGCACCGCCAGGCCAAGCAGCACCTGCGAGCCTTGCGCAGAGGTAGGTGCTCCCCCTGCTCCAGATCCTCACACAAACACCTCTCCATGCTCCTCTCCAGGCAGCAGAGGGATGCTCAGGCAACGGGCACACAGAACTGTGGGCACTCATCTACACTGGGACTTAGGTACTCGTGCTAACAAATCACAGAACTGCAGAATCACAGGATGGTTTGGGTTTGAAGGGACCTCAAAGATTATCTAGTCCCAGCCCCCTTACAAGGGCTGAAATGGGAGCCCAGTGGTATTATTCTCCACAAAAACTGGGATGTCTGCTCAGGGTTTCCAAGCATGATACTGGAGGATGCCTGTGTCCTTCAGGAGTGGCAGCTGAAAGTCAGGTGACAGATGTCCTGGATGGCTTGGAAGGGTTGGGCAGGTCTCCCCTTCCCAGGCTAGGGAACATTTCCTGACATTACCTAACAAACTGCAGACCAGTGGTCTCAAAGCAATACAGAGAGGAAGCAGGAGCAACAGGGTCATAACCAGGCTCCTGGATTCCTGCCATAAAGAGAATTTACTAGATGCAAACATCTGGATGGTCCTACAACAGCACATAAAGGGAAAGGCAAAAGATGGGGAAATGCCAGTTTACCTGGGAACCTAACCAAGGGAAAATTATTACCAGGACCTAAGACAAAGCAGGCAAACAAGCCTGTCTTTCTACTGTGCCATAAGGAGGGACAAAACCCGTGCAGGTCACGCTTAAAATGTCCAGCAGCAGCCTCCTGTCTTGAAGCGTTTTGCACCAACAGCTCTAATTGCCTCGCTCATTTATTACTGTTATTAGCTTATAATTATCATCGATAACTTAGAACTGCAGAGCATCTGTTAGCTGGATAAGATGTTCCAATTAATTACCACATCTGACTGTCTCTGCAGGTTTTAGGTCAGGAACACACTGTGGATGCAGTATGTCTTCATGGCATGGCACAGAGTGATACAGCCAAACTGCAGCCACAGTAGTGCTGGAGTAGAGAAGTTCTTTTCTGTTCTCAGCAGCTCTGCTTTGCAATTGTCCCAGAACCAGGCTGATCTTTGCCTGCCATCTTGTGGGCAGAAGAAATCCTGACAGCAGCTCCAGAAAATGTCCCATCGTTTTAAAGTTACAACTCTTCGTTTTGGCAATTTCCCATCCTTTATTTTTATGGCAGCTGTGCAGGTTCAACAGGCACTTTGTCATGTGCTGCTTTATCTTATTTCCAAGTAACTGCATATATGGGGATGAAATTTTACTCTGAAATTTACTCTAAACATCTTTATTGCGTCTCAACTCTCTTCTATTAGAATTTCATTATCTCTTTATCTGTTTAACCAGGAGCAATTAAAATTGAAATTTTAGGTCAGAAAACAGCTATGCTAGCAACAAACATTGTTGACTGGACCACAGCTAGTGGAGCAGGTGAATATGTTATCTCCTTTCAGCAGCACTCCATGCAAACAGCAACTATCTGTCACCTAAAATTAGAGATGGGAAGTCCATGAGTCCATTCTCCCATTCACTTGGAAGGTTCCAGAGACTTGAGACTGATGCTGGAAGAGGACTGAATATTGTGAGCCCATGCTGAAGGAAGACTCTTGTGCACCTAGGGTGGATAAAGATCTTGACCTTCCCAGGATGATCTCCTTCTTGCTGGAACCTGAGCATTACCACTGCAACAACCTTCATGATGTCAAGCCAATGCTCAGGACCTAGCACTGCCATGCAGCCAGAGAATAAAATTCCACCTGGAGCTGTGTTTCTGGTTTTTCCCCTAAGAGCAGGGAGATTTTATATGGGTAGGATGCAGGCATAGTTATTGCATCTCAAGGCAATAGGAGCTGCAGGCTCCTGTTGGAAATCAGGCCTTGGGTCTCAAGTGCCTAGAAGAGAGATCCATTGTCTTGGGATAAATGGTATAAATCTCATTTGGGGGCAATTCAGCTGCAGTGCATATGCTGGAGTGCCCTGTATGGGCATTGCTCTTCTGGGAGCATGGATGTCCAGTAAGTGCTTCTCCCCTTCAGCTGCAACAGGGATGATTTGTACCAGTCACTGGGGAAGAGAAGAACCTTTGTCTTTGGAGTCCACTGTCCTGTACCTGTCTCTGTTGTGCTGTTTGTAGAGATATTTGTATGTTTTTAACACTTGGAAAGACTTGTGTCTTCTTTCTCATCCAAAACAGAACATCGAAGCCGAGGTGATAACAGGGAGCAAAAAGTCCAAGGCCCCCTTGCTGTGGTGGCTCCCCCCTTTCCTCCCTTCCCTGCCATCTGCAGCCAAAAGAGACAAGCGATAAAGGACCGGCATTTGCTATCAGTAAGTCTTTCACTACAGCTACCACATACAAATACATTTTTGGCATGGTGGGACCCAGGTGTGGCAGTGCTTCACAAGTGCCCCCTCCCCAAGCTGATGCAGTACAATAGAGCTGGCCTTAAAGACTGTCAAAGCAATACAGAGAGGAAGCAGGAGCAACAAGGTCATAACCAGGCTCCTGGATTCCTGCCATGGAGAGAATTTACTAGATGCAAACATCCGGATGGTCCTACAACAGCACATTAAGGGGAAGGCAAAACCCCAGGGTGGCAGTTTTCAATCAGAAACCTCTTCTTTTTTACCTGTGGCCAGCACACATATGCTCTCATTCACAAATTCCTCCACAAGTCCTCCACATTCACCACTCAGGCTGTAGAGGTAGCACTTTGAGGACCCTCCCATAATTTCAGCCCCGGCATTAGCATTGCCAGAAGCAAAGAGTTCAAGGCCTTTGAGTGCCAGATTGAGGCTTATGTGTGTGCAGGAGATTCAGGAGCATGACCCCAGCTACAAGAAGCCACACTTTTCATAGTCCTGTTTGGGAATGTTCGTCTCCATGCAGTTTTTTAGATGTTTCATGTCTCACACACATCCTTGCAACCAGCCAAGCAGGAACTCCAGCTAAAGATCTGGTCCTGTATATCTGTGCTGACTTGCCACTGCTGCATTGATTTGAAATCAAGTTAGTATTGGCAATATGGTAAATACTGTTAAAGGAAACATGCTAGATTGACAACTTTAACTCTGATTAGGTCCATAATTCCCACTGGCTTCAGCTGGACTTTGGTATTTCTGTGGCTCTGGGTGTTTTCCTCACAGAAGTGCCATACTAGCTAATTTTGCCCTGTACTAAGAGCCATTGCATTATTTAAAAGGTGCAGGTCAGACCTGGACTTGGCTTTTAAGTGAAGTGTTTGTTTAATGCCAGCCCTCAGTCAGGCTGTAATAGATCTGCTCTGCATCTGCCAGATCAGGGACACTGGCATCTCAAGAGATGCTACACCTGTGAGTACATTATAAGCTCAGTGATGATTCGGTCACCACACTGAATCATCACTTACTTAGGTTAAAAATCCAAATGCATTCACCCTAATCCATTGTATTAACCATATTTAAATACTATAATGCTAAAGCACTCACAGTGTAAAAGACTCAATGTAAGTCACACCTGCCCAGGGACCAAAACATCAGCCAATCAGTCCTTAGGAAAAGTTTTGTTTCTCATTTAAAATGCATGAAATACATAATAAGATTTGCATTAGTTCGACTGTTCAGCTTTTTGGCTGCTTACCTGGTTAATTTTGAGAACAGCATCACCATCACTGCAGGCTTTGAACAGGTTAAGTTTGTAGGTGTTATGATTCAACTTAAAGGACATATCCTGATGTTAAAGGACAGCACAGAAGAGAGTGTGAAGACAGAAAGAAGAAACAGGATTACCTGTTTCTTCTTGATAAGTCATCATCAGAGCTAGTGCTGTGGTAGGGTCATTGAAAGGTAAAGGGAAGTTGATGCCATGTTAAGGATCAAAACTAGCTACAGATGATAGTTTGGACAGGCTATTGAACATAAAGCTCTCTTAGTATCAGATGGGGAATGAGGCATCTCTTTTGAAATTGCATACAGAGTGCCTTAAGTGCCTGAATCTTTATGGTGTTTGGAAAACAACCAGTGCATTTTATACATTACTTCCATCTGTGGAACACAAAATAATAACAAATAGTGAGCAACTCTCTGAGCCCTGTATTAGTTGACAAAATTAAATCATGCTGAATGCAGATGTCTTGGCTATATCTGAAAGTCCACCTTTTTCTTTTCAAGAAGGAAAACATTAAACTTTGTGCCCACCCATATCAGACCTCCTTTTCGAAGCTGACCGGGTTCAGCGTTCCCCTAAGGAGAAGCAAACAAGAGCTCTTGGAGGGCTGTTGTTTTGTTGATTTCAAGGCACCTGGCAATGTTCTGCTTTGGAAATTGCAAAAACACTGCACCCAGAGTATTTCAAAGTGCCTTGACCGATTTCTGAGAAAACCCCTCGTAAATGGGACAACTTAAAAACTGAAAGAGAATAAGGCAAGATGAAGCTGCACACGAATGTTCTGTCCGGCAGAGGTTAATCAGAGATTGTTACAAGACACTGCAACAGTGAATAGCTAATTGATATAGTTCCAGCCTTCATGATATAATGATACCATTACAAGAAAAAGTTGAGGATGCTGTAATTGGCTAGCTTGCTCTTTTTGGCATAAGCTTTTTTTTTGACCGACATCTGCAAAAGTTTATCTGCTTCAGGGACTGCCAGTAATGTTTGATATTTGATTCCAGTTGATGGTATCAGCAAATCATCCAGGAACTAAAGATGCTAAATCCACAAGAATTTTTATTCATGGCACAGCAGTATGGTGTGTATTCCACTCTTCTGATGCATTGGGAAGGTGCTGAAGGGAGCAATACTACACAACCAAAGGAGCCCCTTTTTGTGTTTCTTTTAAATTAGGAAAGGGATCAACAAGAAGCTGGGAAATTTTTGAAAGTTACAGGGTCTGACTTTTCCAAACTGGCTATCTAAGTTAAATGCACATATTAAGATACTCAAATAAGAAACTTGATTTTGAGGAATGTTCATATTCCAACTGTGAAACCTGTGGGAACTACCACTCCTGAAATTTACTGAGGTCACTTAAATCTGAGTCAAGGTTCCCTATGTGTACCTTTTGGCCGCTGCTACCAATGAGGTGGCTATGAGCTCTTGCAAAAATCTTGCATATTGTATACTAAAACTAGAGAAAATCATCACAATATATGAAGATTCACTTTTAATCACAGCTCTGTTTACAGGGAGAAAGATGCCAAAGTCCCAAAAATTCCAAGAAAGGACAAATGAATTCAAGGTCAAAGAAAGTAATGCCAATATAAATGGGTCTGGAAAGACATTTTGGACTGTTCCATGACAAGATCATTTTGTTGTGGAGAAAGAGTAGAGAACTAGAAATGGAATAGTCTCTTTCATGTCTACTATCATTACAGGAAATGCCCTGATATGGCTGATGAAATGTCCTCTTAGCCCAAAGGCCAGAAGGGGATCCTTCAGAACAGAGTATAAGAACAGGGCATGGTTTATGCTGTTTATTGTCCCATGATTTATCCTTCCAGTTTCAGACAGAAACTGGTTACAGAGTTACTGGGCCAGAGATCAAACACAGAATAATAGTCACCAAAGAACCTCTCTGAATTGACTGTGAGACTTGTTTAATCTAATTTTTTTAGCAAATTTACACCTTCAGCCTCAACAGCATCCTGTGACAATGACTTTAAAAATCTGTTTGAAAATCCAGCTTTTGTTTGTTTCAAACCCAGTATTGCATAATTTCATCAAATCCCTTCTGGTCCTCAGACTGAGAAACAGTAATCATTGCTTTCTCATTCCCTTTCTCCATGCTCCTCATGGTTTTGCAGACATGACTTAACTTTCCTATCCATTCCAGTCATTCATTTTTAAAGCTGAAAAATTGTCATACTTAGTCTCTTTCTACACTAAAGAAATATAGAACCAGACACATTTAAAAGTACAATTCATTCAGGCATTTTTGCCAATGAAGAAGAAAAACCCAAATTAAACCAAAAATAATCTGAGGAGAGTATGAGAAAGTTATGGACTTGCTAAAATGAGGAAAATATTTCTTACACATGTTCCCATGACAACCCTGCCTGTAACACTGCTGAGGCCAGTCACTGAGTGTGAAGATGCTGTGTCATTCCAACTGCATTTCAGACTTCTCTTTAATTTTTTCTGCATTTCTTCTTTCTTGAGTTTTCCCAAGTCCAGCCAGCAAGGCTCTGAAATTTCTGTATTCCAGTTCAGAATGTTATGGGACCACACTGTCTCAATCCCCACGTGGCACAGCTATTATAATAAAACCAAGTAGATGGAGCAAGGAATTCAGTATTTGGAAATCTACATTCACAATTGCACAAATTTCAGTGTCAGTTTATTCATAATTATAATCTGAGCAGGAATCTAAGGGACAAGAAGCAGGAGGGTTTTTTCCAGACAGGGTTTCTCTGTCCCTGATGCCTCAGCTAGAGCAAATGGGAAGAGAAAATAATACATTGGGTAATTTTATTCCGTCTCCTTGCCATTTCAAAAATATTCCCTGTGGTCTGCTTTAGGATGCTTTGTACAGCAAAGGGAAGGCAGTACAACTGAATATACTAATTTTCACAGAGTTTTCTACTGAAGCCAGATGAAACCTCAGTAAGAAACAACTGAGTTAAGGGACAGGCATGAGTTGGGCTCTGCACTTCCTGTATGCAAATCCTGCCTGAAGCTGTCAGAAATAAAACCTACCTGACTTTATTCATCAGACTGAACTTGTATAGCACCATTTGTGCAATGAGCCTAATAACTACTACCCTGTATTGTGTTTATTTTGTACCTTTGTCTGCTGAAATGCCACGTGTGATATGACTTCTGTCATGAAACATATCTCAGTTTTGTCTTTACCTTGTCAAAACACCAGAGCCATACATTAATTGTTAAAGGATTGTCAGTACTTTAGCTGATCGCATTTGTGATGCTCCAAAAGAAAAGAAAACACCCACAAGCAGATAAAAACTTGAGGAGAATGAAAAATACAGAAATATAAACATTGGGAGCAGGCAGGTGAGCAGGGTTGTGATTTGCAGCAAAAATAGCACTGCCAGAAATATTCCCATTATTTTCTCTTCAGCATCAAAAACTGCTGTATAGTTATGAATCTCTAATTAAGTAGTCAACTGTGCTTTGAAAATAGTGGAAAGCTGGTAGCCTTTTATTAGTGTTTCTTCTCCTTTCTCTAGACCTTCTGGTTTTTCTCCCATGTAAATAAATACCATTTTCCTTAACCCCTGTGAGTTAAGGAAGCAGCAGGCTCTCCCTTTCACAGAGAGAGGGATACACAGAGGTTTCAAGCAGAGCCCCAGGAGTCAGTACTGTGCTCATGTGAATGTGGGATTGAACACTACTCACACTTATTCTACGTGTTGCCTTTTCAGTGCATGAATGGCTGTTCTTAAATGAGATGTCAGGATGTGCTGTACACCTTATTTCTGTGCTTCCACAGGGTGAGAGCAAATTGTATGTATGTTCTGTTTGCTGGAGACAACAGAATATATAATGCTTGCAAGATGCTGAAGCAACATGCTGATGCTCTGCTTGGGTGAATACCACCCACTATATTCATAAGGTTATCCTGGGAGGGAAATTTCCCCCACCTACTACAACAGAAGCCTGAAGTTAGAAATAATATTGATCCCTTATGCTTTTTGTTAGCTGCAGCTTTTAGGCAGCAGGAGTCAGAAATAATCCTCTGGAGAATAGCACTGTGCAGCAGTGTGCACCAGCCACCTCCTGCCCTCACCAAGGCTGTGCCAGCCCTGTGCTGCTGGGGGCTGTGACTCTGCCTCCTAAATCTCTTGTGAGATAATGCCTTGCCTGCCTGATCAAACACAGCTCAGGGGGAAGGAATCAATGCAGCCATGTCTAAATTCAACAAACATGTTGAGGATAAATGCTCTTGATGAGGCTTTAGCATTCTCCATCTTTAATTAACTGAGGAAAAATTGTTTATTTATTCTTGGGTTTATGTTTTTCCTATCACCATTGCACTGTGTTCCATAGGCCCTGTGCACTAACTTTGAAATCCCAGAATCTCCTGTAAGGTAATCACTACAGGTAAGGCAGGCTAGGTACATGATATAACACAAATTCTGCTTCTTGAACCAGTATTTCCAATATGTTGAAAATGCTGAACAACAGTCATGTCTCAGAGCTTGGGTGCATGGAAAAGAGGAGAGGCAGAAGTGGCATTTTTGTCCTGTTATTGACCCATTCATTTCTTTCTCCAGATTCCAGCTCTGGAACAATAAATGGGGCAGACTCATCATTTGCCAGGCTGGCAAGTTTGTCAACTGCTGATTTGCTTCTTTGTTGCTGTCCTGATGATATTTTAAGGTTTTAATTAATTAAAATGGTTAATGATGAGTCCTAACTTACACATGTGCTAGTAATGCTCTTCTTAAATCAGGGTGTGAGTGTGCAGGGGTGCTTCATCTCAGCCCAAGTTAAGTGCTGAAGGAAGGTGAGCTGAACTGCTCCTCAGCAGAGCCACTATCTCTTTCTCTACAGGGGAAGTTGTGTTGACCAGTCAGACTTGGACATCTGACTGTTTTGTTGTAGCACACACAGACCAAAGACTCTCACACTGAAGTGACACAGAGCACTGAGGAATCAGCTCATGTGCATATGCAACAAGATTTTTACTGCAAGGCCATTTCACGAGCACAATAGCACCTCTGCAAGTGAGCTTGATGGGATAGCTCAGGAAATAAAAATGCTCACATATGTCAGTGACAAATCCCTATTCAAGCAATTATGCACCAGTTTAGTTTCAAAGCAATCTTAGCCCATTAAAGAAAAATGCACACTTAAAAGCATTCTGGCTTTGTATTTAACAGAATGATTATCACTGTTTCTGTTTGCCAAGCACACCCACACAAAAGAAATTCACTTTTAAAACTGCCTAACTTCAGATTTGCCCATCAGACCAGAACAGCCTTGGGTTTATAATAATAATTTCTTGCTTAATTATGTGTTTTCTCAGGACATTTAGAGATATTCCGGTTTCCTGAGTGAATGAGAACTTCTGAAAAGCAGCAGCTCACTCCCTCCCCCAGCATGGAGGTGTTGAAATGCTGAGGCTGCTGCTCTGTGCCAGCATGCCTCAGCTGCCCCAGTGACATGCACCACATGGGAACAGGCACTAAGTGACCTCAGAACCCCTTGGCAAGGCACTGGTAGGAACACCTTCCTCAGGAGCACAACTGTGACAGCAGAAACTGAAATTTTGCTGGTCACCTTCATTTTTTGTCCTATCTCTAACGATAAGAACTTACCTAGGAAGTTTGTCCTGCCAAACTTAAATAGGGACTTGAGCCTCAGGCACATCCAAGGATGGCTGTAGGTATGTGGAACCAGACAGGTGTTTCTTCAGAGGCAGCTGGCAGAGTGGCACATGGTGGGGTAGGGAAGTGCTGCACTGATGGGACAGACAGATGGGACAGACAGATGGGTAACCATATCTTGCTTGCCTTGACTGTAGCCCACATTGCTATCTCTGAGACTAAAGTTGACGTCCTGCTGTTGCTCTCATAGACAGGTTTGCCCCTGAGTGGCTTTTGCATGTACCTGTGCTTGAAGGGCATGGCAGGAGGTCCCTGTGCACTGACAATCACAGGCCATGGGGTATTGCAAAGATTTTCATATCCTGAACTCATCACCTCAGCTGCATTAGTCTCCCTGTGTCCTGACCCTCCCTAGAGATCCTCTAGCACCTTCCATTCAAACATCCTGGTACCTGCAGTCAGTCTGCTTAGGGCAGGTGTCTGGAAACTTGGTCAGAGGACCATCCTTGGGTATCTGAGGAGTAAGTAGACTGAAATTATTGATGATTCAGTATCTCCACAGCCTTCACTGCATGAACAGAGGGGCTGCTCCTGAGATAAGGACTTCTCGCATCTTGGGAGAACTGGTTTTCCACTGGCCTGGGCAAAAACTAAGCTGCTGGAAATGTTCACTGGGAACAGCCCTCTTTTGATTTCCCCTCCTCTGGTCTCCTGTAAGCCTTATGGACACCTCATCTGGAGGCTTCCAAGGGCACACAGGAACCAGGGAAAGGCAGGAGATGTTGCATATCTAGGAAGAGAGTAGGACGAGATGCAGGATTAGGCCTTTTGAGACTCACTACAACTTTTTGTCTTGAGAGGAGACCATATAATGCAAAGTGTTTCAAAGTCATGTTTGTTCATCTGTCACAGTAGTATTGATAATGATTGATAATGACTGGGAGGAAAAACATTGGTAGAATTATCTGGCATTATTAGTCTAA
This sequence comes from Geospiza fortis, assembly GCF_000277835.1. Taxonomy (NCBI): domain Eukaryota; kingdom Metazoa; phylum Chordata; class Aves; order Passeriformes; family Thraupidae; genus Geospiza; species Geospiza fortis. Next base: position 1,187,732 of record NW_005054403.1, on the reverse strand, counting down.
CTAATGCATGGAGAAATAATAACCCCTACCAAGAAACACATGCTAGAGATTTCCAGAGTTGTCAACAGACCTGTTTTATCTCTTTTTTTTTGTTTCCTATTTCAAAAGAAGTCAGTTGTCCTTCACTCCTTGATTTTAAAAACTGGACATTGCCACAAACAAACCAGAGTTTCTTACAGAAGAGGATTCTGGAGGTGTAGGGATTCACCAAGACCTAGGACATTGTGGCCATAGCTATTTGTCCTTTCAAGTGTTACAAAAAGTGACAAAAAGCCAACTGGTTGCTGTCACCCTGCCACAATGATTGCAAACTTAGAGAAATAGTGATATAATCAGAAACACATAGTAATCAATATATTTGCTAAATTACCATCAGCATCATTATTGATATCCATTTGCTTAAAAATGGAGAAAAAATTTGGAAAAAAAATCCCTTACATTATGAAATCATTTACATTTATAATGTAATTGGATATGTATCTTGCACTGCTTCAGCTCCAGGCAGAACACAGTTTGAGTTACCCAATCAATACAAGGAATTCTTGGGACAATTCAAGCATGTCTGTACAAGGAGGCTGAACCAATTTCACTGCAGTTTTGTCTAATTCAAGTAAGCAAAACCAGTACAGACTTCACAGGGATCCAAACCAATCTATTGTGGGGCATAAACCCATCAATAGGAAACAGGGTGAAAATCTCTGCTCGTTTTGGCTCTGATGCTAATTTGTCCAGAGAAAAATTATGTGCTTTTACAAGAATTGTTTTGTGTATGTTTTTAATTTTAATTTTTTTTTTCACATTTCACATTTATAGTTTAACAGCACCCGTTCGCCCTCCCCAATTGAGTGTTGCCACATGGCCCCCTGGAGTAGAAAGGTACTGGAAAAACAAGCAATCCTCAATTAACAGCCCTGTCTCACTCTTCTCCCTTCCAGATCCTAACCCTTCCTCTTGCTTGCTTTTCACTTGCTAACTTTACTGTGCTAAAAGAAGCCATTTCTGTTTTCTTCATGTCAGTAAGACACAATAATAACTTTTTTCCCCCATTCTGTCATTCTTCACACCTTGGATAGGTTTCAGGAGTTCAAGGCCACAAAGCTGCCTCCCCCTATCACCTCCTTTAAAAAACCTGAACTCAGACAGACTCAATAGCATTAGCAATAGCATTTAATTCTCTTGCCATGTTTTGCAACTGCCCCTTTTTTTTCCTAAACGGTAGGAAATGGTTTGGACAATGCCACACCAACAGCAGGTATTTATTCTCTGGCCATTTGGTGATGCCACAGCTTGGAGAGCAGGAGCTCTGGCACCCAGAGTCACTCTGCCTGCTTTGTCCAGCACTTCTTTGTCATCCAGGGAAGGAGGAATTTGGCAACAAATGCAGCGCGTGTGTGTGTGTGTGTGTGTGTGTGTGTGTGTGTGTGTGTGTGTGTGTGTGTGTGTGTGTGTGTGTGTGTGTGTGTGTGTGTGTGTGTGTGTGTGTGTGTGTGTGTGTGTGTGTGTGTGTGTGTCCAAGGAAACAAAGTCTTTTGTGCTTGAAGTTTATATGAGCTATTCACGTCTGCCTGACGGGAATCGGCACAAAAGCTGCAGGCAGAAAGAAGGCTGCAATGTTTGACTGAAATCCTACGTGGGAAAAGAGGGTTTTCTGCGGGCGGGAGAAGAGGAAACCTGTGTTGGCTTGGGTGTGGGGGTGCTGCTGGAGGTGACACTGACCAGGTAAGTAAGTGCCTCTGACAGTTTAAACAGTAGCTGCAGAGTTAAGGTCTTTAATGCTTTTGGGGCCGGGACGTAAATGCTGTTTGGCAAGCCTGAGATGGTTAATTCCCTCAGGATTTGTGAGGAGCCTGGGCGGAGGAATGGCAAAAGTAAAATGGCAGAAAGGGCATGATCCTGCAGTGTTCAACACCCACCTGCTCAGGGCTCTGCCATGGCAATGTAGAGCAACATTTTATTTTTGCCCTGTTTGCTACCGAAACTAAAACTGGCAAATAAAGTGTAAACAGCAGGCATGAAGGAGGGAAGGCTGGTAGTTAAGCAGCTGGGAATTCAAGACTGAAGAGAAAGCCTGTCTGAAAGGGATTGCACTTCATTTTTAAAAAATGAGAGGAAGACAGATGTCCTGAGCTGGCCAAACAGTTGTCACAGCTTACAGAAGAATGTATTAATGGAAGAAGGGAGGGAAATTAGGCAGAAGAAGGTAAAGGTAAGTTTCTCCCCTCCGTCCCTTCCAAACAAAACAGAAACTTTTTTTTTTTTGCAAACAAAGAGACTCCCCCCCCAACCCAAGCTGGCAGCCAGCACCACACGAAAATGCACTTGCTTTATTTCTCTTTGCAAGACAGGGTATTGAGGGATTTGTTGTTTCTTCCAAAAGAACACAAACCGTCTGTGTTTCTTTCATGCTGTTTACTTTTCTCTCTGTTTCTTCATCTTCATCATCTACTAGTTCTTGTAATATGCTATAAAAATATGCATGGTTTCTAAACAATCTTTGTAATTTCTTCTGGTGGTGGATACTCTTTTCTTCGGTTGTTATCTCCCTGTCCCAGCACTGTCAACACCTGCCACTTCCCACCACACAGCTGCTGGGTGGCTGTACTATGGTCTGATCTTGGCCTGTGTTTGTACAAATGAAATGCAAATGGTTATTCTGAAATATGGATGGGTCTTCTTTAAAACTTTGGACCTTCTGATGCTTGAATGAATGGTTATATGAGGCCAGTTGCAGTTGCAAATGAGAGCCCACATGTCTAATGCTTGTGGTAACGGAGGACGCGCTCACCACGGCTATGCACGAATGCAAGATGTGCCCCTTCTGACAGAGGAGATGGCCTCTAAATGTCACTGTAAATGTGCTGAGTTCCAGTATGCTGAAGTGTTTTTCTCCTATTAGCAGGATGCTAAGTTTCCATTGGAGAATGGCTGGTGCTGTGTGACTGAGAACAATTCCTTCCTGCTTCCCTGTAATTGATTTCTGATTTGTGTGTCTGCTTTGTTTCAAAATTAGCCTTGTGTGCCTGAGTGGGAGACACTGATTTTGAATGTATTCATTTGCAGTCCCATCCACCAGAGGACGAAGATACAGATGTCATGTTAGGGCAGAGGCCGAAAAATCCAATACATAATATCCCTTCTACACTGGATAAACAAACCAATTGGAGTAAAGCACTACCTCTCCCAACTCCAGAGGAGAAAATGAAACAAGATGCCCAAGTGATTTCTTCTTGCATTATCCCCATCAATGTCACTGGTACAAATCTCTTCTATTTCTTTTTGTATTTATTGCATGGTTCAAGGGAGGTCAAGTATTTATTTTGTTTAATTTATTTGAAGTCATGGGATTGTGCAGTTTTGGGCAAAGATCCTAGCTTGAAAATTTAGTTTCTGAAAGACAGTGGGCTAAATTCATCCCTTATGCGTGATTGCTGGAGTCACTGAAGCTGCACCTAGGATTAATTTGGCCCATATTTTCAGTCATGTTATATGGTGTAACATAAGCGTAGTTCCCTGTATAAACAATGTACTTCTGTTGTGTATATAACCTACAATCTGTATTAACAAAGACCTCAAATAACTTTTTGAATGTAGTTGAGTGAAATAATGCAGAAAGCCACCAAAATTAATCATATGATTATCATGTGTAGCAGGAGAAGAGAAACTAGAGAATGTAGGCTACTATTTGCAGTGCTTTAAACATGCAAGGCATGAATGTGTAGCATGCAAACCATCGCTCTGAGATCTCTTTACATGCAGCTATACTGAAGGTATAGTAATGGCATTTTCTTTCATTTTTATAACATTTGGATATATTTTACTAGATTTATTTGAAGGAGAACTTGTTTATAGAACCACAAGGTATATCACTTATTAAATGGTGATAGATTACTTATTTCCAGAATCAAAAATCAGGCTGTTTTTCTCTTTCTCTTTTTCTCTTTCTTTCCTTCCAGAGGGCTATGGTAAACGTAAAGTTGATCTGAATTTTCCTCAATAATATTTTCAAGTACCAAGTTTTGATTAACTTAAGAGCATAAAGTGGGCTAACTTCCACAGTTATAGACTTCAATGTAAACAATCAGGAAAAAAGAAAGGGGCTTTCAATTAACCTTCATTCTCCAGAAAAAATATTTGTATTTAATTCTGTTTTCCCAGTAACTGGGGGGTTGGGGTAAGGTCACAGTCCCTCACGTCCATTGTTCTTCCCCATGTCTATCAGTGGTGCACAAACCTTCCAGCGGTAGGATTCACCATGGTGCTGGAGAGAGTTGTATGCCCACAGTCCAGCACCAGCTCCCAACCATGGCTTTTGGGCTTACAGCATCACGGTCATAAGTCCCCATCTGCTCCACCATCAGCTGCATGAATCCTCCCAGCAACAGCAACACAGTGCCAGCTCCCCTCTGTCCTGGCAGAGGAGGTGGCAGTGCACAGTGCCACCAGCCCTGCCTGCCTGTGGAGGTGGCAGCCAGGAGTGGGTGTCCCTTTCTCCAGGACAGTGCTCTGGCCACAGGAGGACTGGCAGCTGGGTGGCAGGACTGCCTGCACACACCCTGCTGGGCTGCAGGTCACCAGGCAGCTGGTCAAGGTCATAGGCTGGGCACTGCCTCTGGAAATCCCCACAGAAAGTCAGAGATAATGTGGCATATTTCCACGAGGTAAAGCTGGTAATAAAATGATGCTCCTTCTAATTTCAATACAGACCCTTACCAGAGCAGGCTTTCTAACAGGGCTATAGTCACCTAGTGCAGCCAGAGGACAGTTAGGTCTGGGACCAATGTTAACTTTTCCAGTAATAGCCATTTTTGCCTAGACTCCACCTGCCATACATTGGAACCAAATTTCCACTGATCACTTTTACAGATCAAGAATGGTATGTAATCTTCTGGATGTTTATGTGTCTCATTCTCATTAGCACTAATGGGAATAATTTGTATGCATCACGGGGAAGAAATACCCTCTTCCACTTTCCTCTCGGAGCTGACCCCCATGCATCTGGCACATAGAGCATGTTCAGCTAACTCACGGATGCTGGAAAACCAGCAATGATGCTGATTGATTTTTTGTTTCAAAGAGTTTGCTTTTAGTTCTCTGGTTTTGTTTTTTAAGCTTCTCCCAACCCTGAGAAATGTTCACTTTTTTGAAAATGACTGTTGTTGGAGTTTATGGCACTTTTGTTCCATAATAAAGAAAGTTCTTCCTCTGCTTATTCCAGGGGCATTGGTGGTTACAGGACATCTGTCTGAAGCCTCTATTTCACTGTAGTAGATTTCAAGAAGAACTTTTACAAGAAAGTTACTTTTTAATGTTTTACATTGTTATGTAATGTAATATGTATGTGTATGTCTGTGTATAATTATGTTTTCTATAATTATACGCTATTAAAATAGAGCTTCTTATCAGGATTTCTTTTTCCTTTTGTTTGCTTTAGTTTGTTCGTTTTTCTTAAGATTACAAACCACTGTACCAGCAATCCTTATGTTAGTGTTTTTATGGACCTGGCACATTTTTTCCCACCTGTCCCATGTCAACTTTAGAGAGCATGAGTGAGCACACAGTTGTGCAAAAAGCCAGCGCAGATGGGCACTGGCCTTCTGGTCAGTCTCCTTTTAACTTTTTTTTGACTATACAGTGTAAAATCAAACTGAAAGGCACTTCCCTTTGCTAATACTGTGGAAACATAAAGAAAACAATGAATTCTCACCTATTCTGTATAAGGTGGTCATAAACAAATGTAGTCAAGAACTTGTGCTTCTAAGTCTAAACTGAGGATCTTGACTGCGTGACTGGAGCAGGCTCCCACTGTGTGCTGGGCACGCGGGAAAATCAGGCCACTTCCTGATGTATGCAAGTAAATGGCAGCTCCCTGTTAATGTCACTCTCAGTCATGTGTCATTGTCACAGAGAATGCTCTCTAAACTTGCATGGTGACTTGGCCCCATTTTAGCTGTCTCCTTCCTTTTTGAAATGTTAGCTCCCTTGGCATATTGGTCTCCTAAGAAGCACCCAACTACTGCAATATGGCATTAGAACCTTAAAATGTTTTCTTACACTTATTTGCTTAAAATAAGTTAGCCTACAGGTGAACAGATAATGCTTTGCAGATAAGTTACTGTCATTGTCCCTATGACAAATAGATAAATAGCTATAAGAAAGATGCCCTGCTACCAAGAGCTCTCTATTTGCTTTCCTGATTTTCTTTCCTTTTTCTGTTCTTTTTCTTTTCATGCCTTCTGTTATTTTTGGCAGACCAGGCTGCTGAGGGGGAGCTGGAATTAGACGTAAAACTGTGATATACTGTGATATAATTTACATAAGAGCTACATAAGGGCTCCCTTATGTTTATTCACAGGCTTAATCCAAGCTCACATACCTCCACTGTGTTCCAGCCATGAAAATTTGTTTACTATTTCTAAAGGCTAATGAGACCTATTTATGGGTTGCAGGAGTTGGTTTTGACAGAGAGGCTAGTATACGCTGCTCTCTTGTTCATTCACAATCTGTACTACAGCGGAGACGAAAGTTGAGGAGGAGGAAAACCATCTCTGGCATCCCCAGAAGAGTGCAACAAGAAATAGGTGTAGTATAAATGCAAATCTTCCATAGATAGCTTTCTAACCAACTTAAATTGCAGGGATATGAGCTGGTAGCTAGTCTTCCAAAGAAACAAAACCTTGAAAGTGTAAATACTTGTAGAATTTAGGAATGACATGTTTTGTTCTTTTGATTTACTACAGTAAGAAAAGCTATATTACTCCATATGGCCTTGAAGGACTCGGGGCCTTACTGAGTAATATAGATGTACGTGTTCAGCTCTTATTGTGTAAATGTTAATCAGTTCTTTTTTTCTTTTTTATTTTATTTCTGTTATGAACCCATAGTTATGTGCATAAAAAGTAACTAGATTAAGTGAAAGTTTTTTCTTACATCAGGGGAGTTTAAGGTAAAGAACTGACAGATGTTACTCCACAAAGTGATGATGAGTTGTCACAACAGCTGGATAACATAGATGAGTGGTTGAATATCCACCTGAGATACAGCTGCTGGTACTCTATGGGAGTTTTGTTAAACATTCCTTTTATTTATCACACTTCTCAATTCCTTCCTATTATTCTTTATCATCAAGAATATTTGCCTTAAATCTACCAAATTACCTCACTTTTTGTCAGGGTAAATTAGGAGCAACTCTGTTGAGGACAAATTCAGGGCAAAATTCTTATTCACTCAAAACTAACAGAATTGCTATTTCTTAATATTCATCTGCACCTGAAAATGGCTCTGGTGTTTCAGTTGGTTGCCATGAAACTCGATTGGAAACAGAAGAAATGTGTTTATCGTAGGGAATAAGTAATCAGAGAACCTATGAATGAAAGGTTCTTTTGTCTTGCAAATATTCTTGATAGTAAAGAAGCAGATAATGGAAATACTGAACAGACAGGAAGGAGAAACAGAATTATTTTTAGAAGCTTATGGAGTATTTTGTCCAGCAGCCACTCCTGAAAACTTTAAGTAGCTGAAATAGTCATAAGAACTAAAAACTTAGTATTTGTCGTAATATTTAGCACAGCAAGCTCAGCTTATTCTCACATTGAGAATGCATTGCAGAAGTCATGTTGTAGGACTAGAATTTCCCTACCTCACCGGCAGGAGATCTGCCTTATAAATTCTTTATACAAAACCTAAATTTGGTCCAATGCTCAGGAAGATTAAAAAATAAAGAATACAGAGCATAATATCTTCTTGGGTTGCTCTGCGGGTTGTCTCATGCCAGGAAATGTGGAGCTCTCTCCCACTCACCCAGCTTTCCATGTGTCCTAGATTCAGACGAGTCGCCAGTGGCGAGAGAGCGCAATGTGATTGTGCACACAAACCCAGAATTCCCTGGCTCCAGCAACAGGAGGTTGGGGACCCGGGATTCGGAGTGCCAGACGGAAGAAATCCTGATAGCTGCTCCCTCCCGGCGACGGATCCGTGCCCAGCGGGGGCAGAGCGTTGTCGCCTCCCTCTCCCACTCCACTGGCAACATCCTGGTGCTCGCAGACAACGGGGATGCGGTCTTTGCTGCTGCTGTGAGCAACCGCATCCGCTCGCGGAGCCTTCCCCGCGAGGGCGCCCGGGCCAGCGAGGGCCATCAGGATGCCACCACCAAGAGTGCAGGGTACGAAGCAGAGCACTTCCTAGCTGGTCAGGAGAGGATCCCAAAAAAGGGGAAGGAGATCTTGAGCCAGCAGGGTTCACAGGAGTGCCAGCCCATTGGTTTAACTTGTCCTCAGCACCTGCATAGCCCCGAGCACAGCATCAGCGAGAGGGGGAGATCGCGGCTGTCAAGGATGGTCGATTCAGGCAGCTGTGAAATTTCATCCAACTCAGACACCTTCGGGAGCCCAATTCACTCCATCTCCACAGCAGGAGTCCTGCTCAGCAGCCACATGGACCAGAAAGATGACCACCAGTCCTCCAGTGGCAACTGGAGTGGGAGCAGCTCCACGTGTCCCTCCCAGACATCTGAAACCATTCCTCCTGCTGCCTCTCCTCCACTAACAGGCTCCTCACACTGTGACTCCGAGCTGTCACTCAATACCGCTCCCAATGCCAACGAGGACTCCAATGTCTTCATCACAGAGCAGTTTGGTGACCATGCAGACAAAGTCAGGGGCCACAGGGCAAGCTCCTTCACATCCACTGTGGCAGATTTACTGGATGACGCCAACAACAGCAACACAAGCGACAGTGAGTGGAACTACCTGCACCATCACCATGACGCCTCCTGTCGCCAGGATTTCAGCCCTGAGCGCCCGAAGGCAGACAGCCTGGGCTGTCCCAGCTTTACCAGCATGGCCACCTATGACAGCTTCCTTGAGAAGACCCCCTCTGACAAGGCAGACACTAGCTCACACTTTTCTGTGGATACTGAAGGATACTATACCTCCATGCACTTTGACTGCGGTCTGAAGGGTAATAAAAGCTATATTTGCAACTATGCAGCCCCAGGCTCCGAGAGTGGCCAGACTGGAAGCGTGACTTCCAGCCTAGCTGACTATGCCTGGCAGGAGTGCGTGAGCCACAGGAGGCAGGCACAGCAGTGCATCTCACTGAAGAAACCAAAGGCAAAGCCAGCCCCACCAAAACGCAGCTCGTCTTTGAGGAAATCAGAGGGCAGCACCGACCTTCCTGACAAGATAGAACCAAAGATCAGTGGTGGGCAGCATGTTTCTCACACTGCCAGGGAGATGAAGCTGCCCCTTGAGTTTTCAAACACACCTTCCCGAGTGGAAGGCCCCAACCTGCCAGCCAAGCAGGAGCTTCCCTGGCCAAACCAGGATGATGGTGGGTTAAAGGACACTCCATTTGACACCGCCAGTATCCCCTCCTTTAAAGATGAAGGTGCTGAACAACCTCACTATGCAGACCTCTGGCTTCTGAACGACTTGAAATCTAGCGATCCTTACAGGTCCTTGTCCAATTCAAGCACTGCTACGGGTACTACAGTCATCGAGTGCATCAAGTCACCAGAGAGCTCTGAATCCCAGACGTCTCAGTCTGGGTCACGAGCTACAACCCCATCCCTCCCCTCTGTTGATAATGAGTTTAAGCTGGCCTCCCCGGAGAAGTTGGCAGGGTTAGCCTCACCCTCCAGTGGGTACTCCAGCCAGTCAGAGACGCCCACCTCTTCTTTTCCGACCGCTTTCTTTTCAGGACCATTGTCTCCAGGGGGGAGCAAGAGGAAGCCGAAAGTTCCAGAGAGGAAGTCATCGCTGCAGCAGCCGCTCTCAAAAGATGGCACTGCCTCAGTGAGCAAAGACCTCGAACTTCCGATTATACCTCCTACTCACCTTGACCTAAGTGCTCTTCACAATGTCTTGAGCAAGCCCTTCGCTCACAGGCACCAGCTGCATACCTTTAGCCAGAGCAAGCAGAGCACGGTCGGGGACGCCCTGCAGCCCGGCCCTCCCTCTGCCCTCGCCATCACACCCTCCGTTCTCAAGTCTGTCCACCTCCGGGCAGTCAACAAGCCTGAAGGAGTGAAACATAAAGGCAGCACCCCAGACCTGCTCTGCATACAGGAGACCACCTTGATGGCAACCGAGGTCTCTCCAGGCAAAATGAGGCCACTCTTAGCTAAGAAACCAGTATCACGCCAATACTCTACAGATGAGACCATAATGCTGTACATTGACACTTCCCCAGCAGAAGCAGGCGCTGGAAAACCACCTTTAGAGAAAAGCTCCTCTTTTGGTGGGCAGAATAGCTGTGAGAGAGAAGCTGTAACTTCAGCAAGCATGGGTCTGGTTGAAATCAAACCTGGGAACGACCAAACACACCTGGCCGCTGAACACTTACCAGAAATCTCTCCGAATCAGACAAGTGCCGTCCCCATGGATGGCTTTCAGAAGGGCTCAGCTGTCCCCACAAGTGATGATGAAACAAAGAAACCTGTCCAGGGAGCAGAAACAGTGCATGATCTTCAGCAAGTGCAGGCTCAGCAAGAGCTCTCCATGGGCAGTGAGGGGAACGTGGAAGCTGGGCCCATGGATGAAAGCCCAGCTCAGGCTGAGGAACCAGCCATCACCTATCAGTTTAAGCATGAACCCGATGTAAGCCACCATGTGCCTGGGAATATCAACTATGAAGCAGAGATGGCAGCAGTAGATTCACTCAGTGAAGAGGGTTGCAAGCAGGAAAACGATATCACATCAGGTATCCCAACCAAAAGTGCCTCTGATGACAGCAGGGCAGACGAGACGGTGGGCGGCGCAGACGAGCCTTCGCTGAAAGGTCAGTTGGGAATTCTCTCTGTGTCATACCCAATCAGGCGGTTTTGGATGGGATGGTAGTGGAATCAAAGCAGAGTGGCACATCAGCTTCCCTCTGGAGGTTTAAGCATAGACCCCCCCTTTGTCTGTTAGTTGGCCAGCTAGCCAGCTCACAGCTATTGACACTTCTCCAAAGTATTCAGACTGCATTTGTGATATTTATTTCCTCCCTTGTGCAACATTTCAGCTGAAAAGATAAAAGTGAGGAGCATTGGCCCTGGGTACAGAAGAGTTTGATTATCACAGCTATTATGTAAATGGGAGATCCTGCATTCAGTGCTCCTTTTATGGGCTCCAATATGGAACAGACACGACTTTTAGATTAGAGGGAAAAGGCTGTATGGTGGTATCACCCACTCAGCTGTGAGCGGAGCTGGTGCCTCCAACTGGCAGCACTGTTGGAAAGTGCAGTGGAGTCTGACTCATAACGTGGCTTCTCTCCTTTTTAAGAGTCTTCTCCAAGCGACGAGTCCATCATGTCTCCACTGAGCGAGGAGTCACAGGCTGACACTGAGGATGCCTTCGTGTCTCCAAACAAACCCCGCACTACTGAGGATCTGTTTGCAGTCATTCACAGGTGACCTAACCTTGTGGCAATGGGAAATGGTAACATACATTCCTGCACAGCTTTCCACTAACAATAGCTGCAGGATGGTTATTCTGTCTTAACTACATTCTTCAGTTAACTCAGTTTCATTTCCTAAAAGGCAGCTTTAAAACATGTTTTATTAGGGCCTGGAGTGCAGTCTGAGTATCTTCATAGCATGTGTGGGATGCTTTACAGATAGAAACATCAAGCTGTTCTCTCTTACCAACATACATGTCTTCAAAGCAAACTACCAGCACTGATTCCTGTCTTCTGCCTACCAGTCCACCAGCTCTAGTCTGGTGAATGAATTGTTGCAGGGAGAAGGGTATGAAAAGGCATCTCTTCAGTTTTAGAGTATTTTGTAGTCAGCTGAAATTTGGGATCACAACGGAAATTGAAATTTTCTGATACCAAATAGATTATGCTGCATATTTTTATTGCCTAAATTTCTGCATGTGTTGTTGTCTTTACAAAGAGCTGGTTGTGCATACAGTGTCTTGGAACAGCTGGGTAATAATGTTGAGAAGGACTCTGCAGCTCAGTGCCATTAGACACCGACAGCCTCCAGTATTATACAGAGGACTTGAGAGAACTGGCTAATATGAAAGCATCTATAAAACTCCAGAAGAACACTAACCATTATAGTACAAAAATAATGTATGAAAGAGTTCTCCTTTGTGTTTTTACAGATCAAAAAGGAAAGTTCTTGGGAGAAAGGATTCTGGAGACCTTTCCGTAAGAAACAGATTGAGAGCTTCATCTGGGACCAGCAGCCAGCCTCCCACCACCAGCACACTGCCTACCAGCAACATGCCACCAGCCAGCAACGTGGGCACTCCCATCAGCAGTCAGAGGTCCCCGGGGCTAATATACAGGAATGCCAAAAAGTCCAACACATCCAATGAGGAGTTTAAGCTACTGCTCCTTAAAAAGGGCAGCCGATCTGATTCCAGCTACAGGATGTCTGCCACAGAAATTCTGAAAAGTCCTATTTTGCCGAAGTCTCCCGGAGAGCTGACAGCAGACGCCCTTCAAAGCACGGAAGAGTCTCCTCCCACAACGAGCCCAGATGCATTATCACCGCTCTCCCCCTGCTCCCCCAGGGTCAACACGGAAGGATTCTCCTCCAAGAACTTCCCCATGTCGGCGTCCTCGCGAGTGGGGCGGTCGCGGGCCCCGCCGGCGGCCAGCAGCAGCCGGTACAGTGTGCGCTGCCGGCTCTACAACACCCCCATGCAGGCCATCTCTGAGGGGGACACCGAGAACTCGGACGGCAGCCCCCACGATGATCGCTCTTCTCAAAGCTCTACATAGGCTGTGTGGGTGCCAGGACCGGGCTGCCAACACCACTCAAGCCCTTAAGGATGTCAACGTAAGAGGCCAATGCTGTAGCAATCACAAAAAAAAAAAAAGAATAAAAAAGAAGAAAAAGAGAACAATCACAGGGCAATATCAATGCTTCAGTGTGTTTGCTTTTGGAAGACGCTGGGGAAACAAAAGGACTACAGCTGTAGCTATTTATTACACTACATTTTCTAAAAGGATGAAGATATGCTATGCCTGTTCTGTTTTCTTTTGGCTTCATTTGGTTTATCCCACTCTCATTTCCATTGTCACTGTAGATTTCAAGACTATTCACTTTCCATAGAGTTAAAGGTGACTTTGGGTGGGTTTTTTTTCCCAGAAGCTGCCCATCTAGAAACAAATCCCTCACTGTAGTGCTTCCCTAGGGAGAAAACAAAAAAAAAAAAAAAGAAAATGCTCTTGAGAATTGGTATTTTTCTACACTAAAATGAGCTGAAACAAACTTTAGAAAAAATTAACAAAACATATGTAAATATCATATTTTTGATAAAAATTTGTAAATAGAATTATCAAAAAGTGGACGTGGCAAACGATTTACTGCATAACAGCTTTGTTTATAGAAGACAAATGAATTCAATTGTAATAACTGTATTCTGTGAATACCATTTTCATATCAAACATGAAACATGGCCACCAATAACCACTTTCAGTGTGACAGGCCTGAAAAATGGCATTGAGCAGTGGAAAGCAGGAATTTTCCAACTTAGTTAAGGAAATGGAAAGGCTGACTGTGAGGGGATTAAAGAAACCATTTGTCTTTCTAAGGCAGCTCTAAAGAAGCTAACTGGAAAGCAGAGCTGGGAGGGTTACCGTGAGGATCGGTGGGGAAGATGGGTGTGTTTCTGACAGAACAAAGCTGGGTCTGATGCTAAGCCCCAAAGGGTCCCACCCCACAGCCTCCCCTGGGCCTTTATTCTTGCAAGGATTGCTTCAGAGAGGATAGATGTGAGAGGAAACAGTACTTAACTTTCATATTCCTATTAGGCTATTGGGATACATAACACAGTCATAACCTGGTACCTATAATCTTTAAACACAATTAGTTTCTGGTTCATAAAGGAAACAAATAAATTTATAAGCATGCAAGAAGCGCTTTCAATTTATCAGTAAATATCTGCAATGAGTTTTCAGTGAAGCTTTCTCTTTGTGCTGATGAGATTCATGCTACCTAAATATTTACAAAAATGACACTGTGAAAACGTAGCTGGGAAATAGGTATGTGTATGCATTATTTATATTCATTGCTGAGCTGAGGAGGGGAAAGCTCCAGTTCATTGTGCCAGCCACGTACAGTAGGGATCTTGTCTGGGTTTACCAGAAACACAGAACAGGGTGAGGGACTGGGTTGGGGTGGGAAAGGAGATAAATCAAAGTAGCTGCTTTGATACAAATGAAGGCAGGGAGATAAAAGCTGAATTACTTGAAGTTACTTGAATATTCTCATCTTAAAACCACAAGAACCCATTAATTGCTTTATACTTTTAATTTTTAAACAGAATAAAACCAACAGGCCTGATTCTCCTTTGGGCCACCACAATTTCCACTGATGTAGCCCCATCTGTGCCACTTAGAGGACAAGGCCCTCTTTAGCCAAAACTCATGCAGTTGATATTGATTGCTGTAGTATATGGTTAGGAAAAGAGGAAAGGTTAGTGCAGAGAAAATAGTGAAGGAGGAATGGAGTATGCAGCAGGACAGGTCAAGTAGGATGGCAGAAAGAGCATTCTTTGGTATAAAGGAATCAGCTAAAAGCTGGCTTTAAGCATAAGTAAAGGACTGGAGGCGGGATGTGTGAATTCAGTTTTGGGGGTTTTTTTTCTTTTAATCATGTAACGCATAAAGCTGAGAGTTATTAAAAGAAGGTAGATCATGTTTTAAAGAGGAAGGTTCTATCTAAAACTGTTACAATTTCAAGGAGTCAAAGCAAATCAGAAGAGCTTAACATACCAAACATTTTATTTCCCAGAAGGTCCACATCTGATTTTGTCTAGTGATTACCGCAAGACATGTATTATTCAGTTTCCTACTGTCCCCTCCTGTGTAGCCTGGTTGCATTCAGTTGATGAGGTAGAGTCACTGTGCATGTGATAGGTGTGTTGGGATGAGGGATAATCCATCAGTTGAAGGGCTGCAAAATCGTCTAAAATAGTTTTTAAAAAGGTAATGGGAGAAAGGTTTTGGAAACAAAAGGCTAATCACATGAGTAGATTAGGTAGGAAAATAAGTCTGAATACAAGTGAAGTGGATGATTGAGAATGTTTTAGGACTAAATGCTTAGCATATAACAAACCACTTTCTGGAGAATAAGAGAAAAGCTAGTTTAGATAATGGGCAGAAAATCTTTAGTTTGTGATCTTCAGTCATTTTCCACAAAAATTTTACCAGGAGCACTTTTACAAAATGTGTAATAGTCCTGAGTTAAATAGTCATTCAACACAGTAAAGAGAATACAGCTGAATTGACTTTGATGATACCATTGTTTATTACCAATCAATAACTTCACAGACACCCTAAATAAATATGTTTACACTAAGGGTTTTTTACCAGAATAATGAGGCAATATTTCACAAAACAATCCCACTGGAGTATAGTCTCCTTTTGCTTAATTTCCTAATTTATATTTAGCAGATTGAAACCCAAACAGATTCTAAATTCTCTATGAACAAAAGAGTTGAGAACAAACGTGGGAGTCAGAGAAAGATGAATGGCGGGGAGACCTGTAGCATTCCAAGTGTACCATTAAGGCACCAGAGGACAGGCCACAGAGCAAAGGGAACATCACTCACCTCTTGAGACAGGGTACAGTACGTGCCTCAGGTAACTGCTG
>NW_005054403.1:1161750-1172121 GCF_000277835.1 Geospiza fortis | reverse complement strand
GCTGAACCGTCATTTCAACCTACTGTTCTGTTGCTTGCACTGATACTATGAAAATTTTTTTCTTAAGTTATACAGCTGTGTTCTGAAAAATAACATCTTCCCCTTTTCTTCTTTGGTTTTTTCTTTTTTTTTTTTTGCGTTTCTGTTTTTGTTGTTGTGGCAGCATAGAGGGCGAGGGATAGTTGTAGCAAATAAAGCATATGTTTGCTTTTGCCAAAGGTCAGTGATTGAGTGCATTTGCTGCAATGGTGGCAGATAGAGAAATACTGTAGGTTATGACTTAAAGAATTTTAAAAAATTTAAGAAGGTTACAGTGTAACTATTTTGGTACTAGCACCAGTTCATGCTGGCAGAAAAGACAATGGTTTATGGACTTGCATCCATTTTGTATTTTTGTAATATTTGTAAATATGAACTTTTTAAATTGTTGCAAATATGGTTTCTTTTGTAAAATGTTTTCAAAGTTTACATTAAATCCAAGCCTTTGTATATTTTAGAGCTGTGCAACACTTTAAGTCTTGTATTTATTTTTAGTAAAAACAGTGACAGTTTCATTGTGAACCCCTCTCAAAAAATGTGTTGGAAAAGTTTGATTACCTAGAAAGTGTGTATAGAAACTGCAAATAAACGTGACTGCAATTAAATCACATGTTCTCTTTACTTTCTTGTAATAAGATGTGAAATCTAATCTACAGACTACAAGTATGCTATTTCCCAAGGTCACCTTCAGCACATTACCATTTCAAATCTATTTAATTCTGCTTTCTCTTCTACTGATTTTTCATAAATTGAGTAAAGGAAAATGTCTATCCAAAATGTCACTGACTTTAATTGCCCACCAGTACAACTCTGCCAGAATCCAGTAACTGCTGAATTCATCCCATTGCTTTTACAGGTAAGAAAAAGCTAAGAGAAAAAAAGCTGGCATGAAAAATGGTGGAGAGACCACTACTTTATCTTCAGCTGGAAACAAAACAAATCGTAACACTTCAGACTCAAGACATAGAGAACCCAGGAGCTGGATCTTATCAGATAAAGCAATCCTTGGGGAAAAAAGGGAGGCCACAGATTATGAACACAAATTCTGAAGAGCAAACACTACTTCATTTTAAAATGGTTCAATTATCAGGAGATTGAGATGTCAGGACATGGAAGCTAAGTGTTTAAACAACAGCCCCTCACAGGCCTCTTTGAAAATGGATATGAAAATGTACATCATGAAACTCTGGTTTCACCTGTTATCTTGTAAGTAGCCTTGAAACACTGTACTTGGTGCTTAAAAAACACATATGGAAAAAAAGGCTGAAATGTGCAGGTCTGGTGTTATAGAAAGCATGACAACAGAGGAACTTTGGGGAATGGTGCTGTAGGACTATCTGCAATGATAGTTTGCGACAGTATGAGGATTGCCTCGATGATGTGGTACCCTTAGAGCAGTCTCCAAGTCTCCAAGTGTGACTCAGTTGGCATAACATTTAACCAAATGCTCACATAGTTAATGGTTATGTAGATAATTTCCTGTGGTCTTGTGTGCCTTTCCCATCCCAAAACCACAGGTAAGCAAGATCTGCAGGAAAAGCTTAGCCCATAGGGGCAGACACAAGCTGGTTTTCCATCTGCCTGTTATACATCTGTATTTCTTCATGCTCAGTGAAAACTAAACATTAAACTACATAAAATATGCCCAGTATTTTTTATATATGCAAGGTCCCAAGAGGGCAATCCTGGGCTACCTGGTCTGGGATAGCCACAAAATGCTGTATCCTAGAGGGCAGTCATGGACTGCCTACTCAGGTACATTCGGGATACCCTTGAGCTAAATTATGGTGAAACAATGCCAAATAATCAATCAAAAAGTTTTATTTATGGCAGCAATTATTTAAGTCTTATGATAGGTTAATCAGCCTGTCGCAGCAATGATTTAAATATTTCTGAACAGCCCATGGATTGACCTTTTTAGGAGAGGATGAAAGGAAGAAGGAATCCACAATTGTGGATTTCACTGTAGTCTGTTTCAAAATATTCTTGCTCTCTTAATATTCATTACCCTCTCATGGTGGGTACCACCAATCAATCAGAGCAGTTAAGTTGCTAGCCAGCAAGCTCAAGACTTGTGGGGTTACACACACCCACATTAGCCCAAGACTGTGTACCTAGGATTCCACCCATTCAAACCAGGGAGGACAGGACCACTCCTTCACAAGACAGGTGTTATGGTGCCAGGGTCAGCAGAAGGAAATCATGAAAAGGCTAATGGATGGTGTCCCCACACAGAGAGGCTAGCAAAAGTAGTGCTAGAATGGCAAAATTAAGACACCTGAAAAAGTGACTAGAGAAATGTGAGGTAAGCCTGAGTGCACCACCCCATTGACAGACGTGGGTAGAGACAAGAAGGCACTGGAGAACGCCTACCACGGAAACTAGAAGCCTCCTCCCACATAGATGGGGGAGGGGATGAGACTGGATTAGGCAACTCGCCAACAACACGCAAGGAGAAAACCTGAGAATCCAAGT
This sequence comes from Geospiza fortis, assembly GCF_000277835.1. NCBI lineage: Eukaryota > Metazoa > Chordata > Aves > Passeriformes > Thraupidae > Geospiza > Geospiza fortis. Next base: position 1,169,607 of record NW_005054403.1, on the reverse strand, counting down.
TAATACAGTTAGGATTGGAAATTATCATTTCGGGACCGAGGCTGACCACATTTGGGCTCCGCTTGCTGCAGCGAAGCACACAGAGAAACTGTTGCTAAAGGAAATGCAAGAGAAATAGTCAAATAGACTGGAGGACTCTAAAATCAAAATGACAGTAAGTCTCACTCCCTCCACTGAACATAGACATTTAATTAAAGTAAGGTACCCCTTGGAGACATCACTCCTTTGTTGTAGCAGAAGCAGCTAAAACAAGGTACCTCTCAAGGTATGAAGAGTGGGACTTGGGAATTTACTTAAGGTGCCCCTGGTGAAGACCACTCCTGTGCTGCAGTGCATTTGTTGAACTGTGTTTGCTGCAATAGTGCTTGGAACCACAAATGAGAAGTTTTTGCTCTGGACTATGGATCACCATTCTGATACTAAGTGTGGTGGTAAATGTAGTTACATTGTTTACCATGTTCATGGGTATTTGCCTTGTGCATATGCTTGGCAGAGTATGCTGCTAGAAGTGAGAGTCACTGGCACATCACCTGGGGACAACCAGGTGGAACTTAGCCTCAGCAATGTATGCCTTCCTTTGCTTAGGTTTTCCTGCTCCATTGGCTTTGAGGTTTTTTTATGGCTTTGTTTTAAAGGATTATTTCCCACATGAGATTTCTTTGAGGGGGAAGATTGTGCATAGGAATGAAAGAATTTCCGCTAACAAATCTAACTGATGTGGAGAGACATCTCTGTGAGGAGCAGCTCACTTTTCCATAGAACTGAAATAGGACAATATTCAAACCAAAAGAACTATTTATTGATATCACTGATTCAACTGAGTTGGGTGTTTCTCCCCTCCAAGAGGTAAACACAGACACCTTGTTAAAATGGAAACTTTTTTATACCCTTTCATGACCAAGCATGGTCCTGCCTCCTTTCCCACTGGTTGGGTACTCAGGGACTTGCACTTTCTCCTGAATGCATACTCTTCTTCTTGGGGTCCTAATTTTAAATTTATCAAGGCCTCTTCAAGGTAGTTTGATGCCAAAAAATAAAGCCCCTGACACCCCTAATCCTGTGCATCATTTCCTGATTCCATCATCTGAAAGGTTTTAACTGCCCTCTGTAATTCTGGATATTCTCTTTTGAAATGTCCCACCTTTCCACAATAGAAGCACTTCTTGGGACCTGTCTACCAAGTGGTCATCTCCTGTCCTCTTCCTTGGGGTCTCCTAACATTCGCTTGAAGGCTTCTTTGGGCTACTCCTCATCTGATGCAGCTCACCAGAGCCCAGGCTAGCTCTTGAAACTCCAGCGCTGCACCACGTGTGGGGAACTGCCTTGGGATGGGGATTTACCAGAGGCAGAGCCTTTAGAACCACTTGCTGTACAGTGCCAAATATAAGCTACGACAGGGACCAGGTAGAGGAGAAAGAAGAAGCTCTCTGCCTTGACGTTCCACAGGAAAGGGTTTATTCCAGGCAAAGGGTATAGGACGAAAGAGCCCCAAGCAGCTCTGTGCACAGGTTTTTAAACTGATTCAACTTGGGATGGTTACAAACAGTTGTGCAATGCAGAGATTTCAGAGGATGAGTAAGGGAGATACATCATTTGTTTGGGACCAATCAGGGTAGGGGAGAGGAGAGGGTAGGTCACATGAGCCACTGGGACTTCCAGGAGTAGAGGAATTCTGAAGGAGTGTTGCAATAAGGGACTGGCCAAGGTGAAAGTGGCAAGAAAGGTTCAGGGATAAGGGGCTGGGCTGCCTTGACAGGCAGGGAAGGAGCTGGAACAAAGGGCAGGGAATGGCATGAGGGACAGCTTGGAAGGAGGGTACAAGTCCAGGATGAACAAACCTGGGGAGAATATGGGGTACAATAGAACAAACCATTTAACAATGCATTAATGAAATAAATTCAAACCCCAACATCTCCCCCTTTCTTTTTCAGAAAGAGGGATCAGGGCAGTATTCAGAATCGGGGTATACGTCGTGAAACCAGGAAGAGGGGAGTTGGGAAGTAGGGGTTTTGGTGACATTGATTTCAGGGGAAGCTGTTTAACTGAGGATAAGCAGCAATTTTTCAGAATGGAAAACATAACCAGAACAATAATAACTGAATAAATCTGTAAGACAGTTTTTAGAACAGAAGAGAGCCATCCCGTGAGTCCCCACTTTGAAAGATGTTGGTCAACCAGTACTGCGATTTCTGCTTGATGCTGGAGATCATTTCACTCATCTTTCTCAGGCTGGCATGCACATCTGCACTTTTCAATGACAAGTTCAGGCAGCAGAGATCTCAAATCCCATCCTGCCGAAGGGTCTCTGCCAGGGCAACCAACACGTTCTTCTTGGGTTGCGAGATGATTCATGCCTCCGAGACTGGCCACAAAAGGATGATGGCAATGTGGACCCACAAAACAGGTGACACCTCGGGGATGGCTTCTTTCTCGGAAATGACAGAAATTAATACAGGTTACTTAAACTTTCAAGATCATCATTAGGGGATTTCCAAAGGGGAGGTCCAAGCAGGGGGCTGCTAAAAGGAGGGATTGACAGCTGGGTAAGTGGAGTGGCAAGGAACATTCTGGAATAAAGGGTAGGTCCAGATCAGGACTGACAATTTGGGGGGGGATACACCTTAGCAATGAACTAAAAATATAGGGTGAAAGGAACAAATAAATAAAGAAAAAACACACGGCAACAATCTAGTCTTGTTCAAGTCTTCAGTCACAAACATGGACAAATATCCCTTCCAGCAAGCAGCACAATCCCTCTCTTCTTGGTCTCAAGGCTCTTTTGTGTTCACGTATACATATAAAGCCTGACATATCCCATCTTCCAAAGACCTGTATCTTGGCCAATATAATGGGTTTGATCTAATTGGTTCTTTAGTCCATTCGAATATACAATATTAAATCATCTCTTCCTTATCCTTCCCCTGAGTACAAGACAACTCCTCTTGTCCCCAGTCTCTGAGCATCCTCCCCAAAGGACTGTCAGGATGTGTGCTCAGAGTGGAGTCTTTCAAACCCTCTCCACTCCTCTTAGTCTTCCCACTGCAGCTATTTCCCATCTCACAATATTCCCACAGGACTCTTGCAGATATGACTCACTTTGTCTCTTCACTGGCTGTATCCCTTGCAGAATGAAGGAACTGCAGTTAGAAGGACTCCAGTCACTTCACACGCAATTCCTTGTCTCAAATGCACTCACTTAGTCCTGCTCCCCCCAGGCCACCCAGGTAATGCTTAACAGTTACTTTTCTTATGTGGGTCCTGTGCACCCACAGGTGTTACCAACTATCTCACATAAACTCTACTCTCTCCCTCTCTTCCTTTCCCGTCTTTGCTTTTTAAAGTGCCCTATCCAGCTCTCACCTGCATGTCCCACAAGGTATGACCATAAGTCAAGGGTTGCTAAACCCAGCAGGGTGCACTTTCCCCCTAATCTTGATGTCCCACCCTGCAGGGCAAGAAGTTAAGGATCCTGGACAAGTCTCCAAATTGTGAGAAATAACTAATTTTCCAATAGAATTGAGAGGGGACCAAGTTTTGAAGCAAAATTATTAGTATCAACAAATCAGCTGAGTCCAGTTTGTTTCTCCTCGAACAGCTGAACACACGCACTTCATTAAAATGGCAACCTTTTTATACCCTTTTGCGGCCAATGGGGGGTTGCTGTCCCCTTCCCCACTGGTTGGGTATTGAGGAACATACATTCTCTCCCAACTGCCTACCCTTCCCCCAAAACCTTTCCCCTCCTCTGCATCCTTTTCCCTCTTTTCGTTTTATTTTCAACTTCGCTTCTTTACTGGTTCCCAACGACACTTAACAGGTGCAAGAAACACATTAAACCACATCTAAACTACAGGTAACAAGAAATAGAAAACAAAATTAATGCTTTTCCTACTTCTACTCTGTACTCCTTTTGGGCTGAAGCAAAATGCTATTTCATCTCTCACATCAACTAGAAAACTATTTTTAGATGTATAGGACATTCTAAGAATCTCTAAGGAAATAGTATTCAATGCCTAAGTAGTTAAGTTGATTCACATATTTACAAGGCTGGCACAGGACTATTATACTATTAGTAGTATTTAATGTTCATCCTTTAAATGTTCTCCTTTTAGGAAGTACCTCTTTTTCGGTACTCATTAAAGGCTTACTCAGCAGCAGTCAGATGCCCTGCCAGCTGAAGTATCCCGTATCTCTGACTCTGCTACTTCACTTCTTAAGCTGTTTCTTGGTACCCCATTTAGCCTGTACAGCTGTTGTGGTGCATTCATTTATTTGTTCAAAGTTGTTCTTTGTATAAGTTAATGTTCAAATGGTATGTTCTGTTCCCCCCTGTTCTTAAGTTGCAATGGTTCTGTCCAGGGCTCCCCTTCCCGCCCTCAGTGTAACAAGTTTCCTGTCAGTTATTTTACTCCACCCCTGTTTCTATGGTTTCACCTAAACCCCTCCTAGATCCCCATGGTAACTGCTCTGTTCTCCCCTCCCAGTCCTCTGTCCGTCACTCTCTGTCCTTGCCCTTTCTCTAGAAGTTTCTACCCAGGACGGAGAGTGATTGGACCAGGAGCTGGAATCCCTCCCCACCTGGACCCCCATTGGTTTATGTCTTAAGTCTATCACTTCTCCCTGTTCTCTGATTTGCCCGAGGAAGGGTGCCACCTTCCCTTTATAACCTCCCTGCACCCTCCCCTTGGGGCAGTTGCCAGCTCGTTTCTCTTTTGGTTAATAAACCAAAGCTCTGCTGCGGACCTCTGCCTGCCTCTGCCTCTCTGTTGGCCGGTTGGGATTTCTCTCAGCTCCATCCAGGGGTGAAGCCTCCCCATCACCAGCCGTGGGAGGTCACCTTAGGTGGCAGCCTTGGCGAGCCAGCCTCGGATCCAGGGCAGATGCTCTTGCCTGCAGGCTCCCCCCCCACTGACTGCTGGCTTGTGCTGTTAGCTAGCCTGGACTTTGGGAAGCACCCCAGCATACAGCTTCTAAGGACCTCTTCCCAAATAATTCTTTTCAGCGACTACTTCCTTACACCCAGACAAAATGTTGACGTAACATAACAAAGTTCCTCTGTTTCTGTAGATAACAGAAAATAAAGGCAATTCTGGATCTCCTGTTACGTTAGTGTTAACAGATGACTGCCTGCAGTCTTTGGGAATTACAGATGCAACTTGTGTGATCTGCTTCAGTCTTGCTTCTCCAAGAATCTTTGGTCAGTGTCTACGCAGCATGACCGACAACTTCTAGAATATGATAAAGGATTCTCCTGTAGATCAGGAACATACAAAGACAGAATCAGCCATTCTTGTGCAGACCAGGAAAATATGAAGGCACTATCATTCTGGTAACAGAACACTACATGTCAAGCACCTCTGATTCTGCACTATTTTAAGCACACAGAAGCTGAAGTTCCACAAGAACTCCATGGTTTTACTGCCAAGATGCTCAAACCTGAAGATGAGAAACTTTCAAGACCACTCAGTGCCTATCTTAAAATATTGCAGGTTTGTGTCCAGACTGTCATCAAATTAATTTACAAGTAAACACTACTCAGAATGTACTTGGAGCCTTTACTGCCTACAGCGCAGAATTCCTACATGAAACTCCAACATCAGCAGCCCCACATCACCTCCTGTGTTAGTGCATCAAGCAGCACTCAGCAAGTAGGAGCATAAAGCAGGATACAGCTGGTCTAGAGAATGCATCCAATCCACAGAATGTCAATACAATAAAATTCTACTGAAACCTCTAATTCTTCTGAAACTATTTCTAGGAATCATCCATGTGATGGTTTAGCTCAAATTAAGGAAACAGGACTCCACTCTTCATCAGCATAATGTGCTTGTTCTGGAGACAAACTTTATTTGCCTGACATGGAGCTGCATCAGTCTATATTTGCAGAAAATCTACATGCGTAAATTACAGTAAAACTATTACTGTTTTCATAAAAGAGAAAAAAAGCAGCATGATGCACATTACTACAGAACCAGAATACCCATATGTATTTGCATTTTGAACACTGAGTAGAGCATGAAGATGACAGACCTTTCCAATCAGTATTAGAAAACTGCATTTCACTTCTGCAGAGGCTGAGGAATGGATGACTCCAAAGACAGTGCTACAGGAAGTGATTAATAGTTTGGAGATAGATCTTTGATAAGAATTAGACACTTCAAAATAGTGTCTCTTGAAGCATGCAAGGGAAACAGCTGCAATTCTCAATTAAAAATGTTACAAATAAAAAAATATTAAGGAATATTAAAGAGTCAGAAAGGGAGATAGACTGGTGGAACCCAGGTCTGACTGCCCTGAGACAAAAGCAGCCACCAGAAATAATTAAAGATCAAGGGGCTCTATCCATTTCCCATCAAGGAGAAGGTAGCAGCTGTAAAGAATGGAGCAAGGGAGGGTAGTCCATGCTTGGGATAACAAGCAACACTCTTTTTTCCCCACCTAATTCGCCAAGGTCCCTCTGCACAAAAGGAAGAGGTTTTGCACATGGAAAGCCAGCCAAAAGCTGAAGAGAATAAAGGCCCAGTTGCACCAAAGGTACCACAACCATCAGAAAAGAAATAAGAAAGCCTATGGGTAAAAATTGCAGACCAAGGCAACAAAGGGAATCTTGTCATTGATGTCTAGTACAGGCAGGCTGATCAAGTGAAGCCTACTGCCAAAGCCTTCTTGCTTCAGCTACAGAGCATGCTCTTGTTCTGCTGGAAAAACAGCACAGGCTGCAGGTGATTCAGGAGGCTCCTGGACCCAGTGATGTCCAGGGCACTGAAGCTCCCCCAGAACACTTCAATTTTACCCTCAGACACATGCCCCCCTACCCCTTGAGATCCCTTCAGTTCTATGGTCTCTCCAGCATCTGGCCAGGATTCCCCTGGTCCTCAGTAGCAAGGCGCCCCATGGTCCCACCGTTAAACACACTCCTGACTCTGGGCCACCTCTCCACTTGCTAAGCCATCCAGTTTTACCTTCATTAGTGCTCATACATTTACTCACACACCTGCACTTACTCCAGAACTACACCATGGGCACATGGGCGACATGTCTGACCCCCATACACAAATGTATGTGTGTATCCCAGAAGAAAAGCTAGAAAAACATTTACTATCACCAGAGTCTTGTTCCTCCCCAATTCACCTCAATCCACCCCTTTCCCTGATTTTTATTCATTTCCTAAACAGAACTTTCCACACATCTCCTTCACTTTCTTTAAAAGTTCTTGGTTGAACCTGCAAGGATTGCTCTTCCTTTTGCCTTGCATAGTGCTGCTGAACTGTACTTTCTTTGATCCTGCAGGCTGTCGTAGGCCACTTTGCTGCCCCAGGCCATGAGCAGATCAGGTCCCATAACTACCCACACCCAATATTCTTACACTGTGTCACTGTATTTGGGACATTGGAATGGGCTGCCCAGGAAGATAGGGGAGTCACCATCCCTGGTGGTGTTTTAAAACAGAACTTAATATGACTTAGTGCCATAGTTTAGTTGATAACATGATGTCAGGTCTATAGGTTGGGCTGGATGCTCTCGAATTAATTCTTTGATTCTTCCCACCACTCCCTGAATGAATACCCCCAGAGAGATTCCTGTGCCTGCAGGGGGGAGCATGAGGAATGCCATGGGGCATATGGGCAGGGCATCTTCTGGATCTGCTGATCCTCAGCCCCAAATCAAAAAAATAGGGGGCTTTGCAGACCACCAAAACTTAACACCAAAACTAACCAGCGGGCTGGCTGGCTGCTGCGGGAACGCCAGGGCTGCTGCGGGAGCGGGCCGACTCCCAGCGGGCTGGCTGGCTGCTAGGGGAGCGGGCGAGCTGCTGAGGAAGCGGACGGCGTGGCCGCAGACTGAGGGAGTGGAGCA
>NW_005054403.1:1139697-1161176 GCF_000277835.1 Geospiza fortis | reverse complement strand
TCAGGGCGTGCGGGCCCGGCGCGGCCCGTGGCTCTCCCGGGAATGTGTGCTCCCGAGACAGGACTCGCGGGGAAATTCTGCTCAGGAGTAGTGTGGCCCGCCCACAGGTTGGTTGCGTCAGTTGCAGTGTTATGGTGGGGGAAGCTTTTGCTTTCCATAGTCCTTAAATGGCAGCTGAGCATAATGCCAAAATCTTAGGGAGACTTTTCCGTGAGTCTCGGCTTTGACAGGTCCCCCCAGCTCTGTAGTTACTCGGATATGAAACCTGAGTGAGGGAGACATGAATGCCTCTGCTGAATTGAGAGGTCTGATCTAATGAGTTGCCTATCAGAAGACACAATGCATAGCGTAACTTAAGGGTCTTAGACTTCAGACACCTTGATTTTGGACCAAAACAACTCTATTTCCGCCAGTTACGTGCTTCACTTTGCCCTTTAGAGAAGTGATGTTTATACAAACTCAGATCAGTTTATGCCCATTTAGGTTGTTGCTGTCACAGACTTACCCTCTAAAGAAGTTCCAGTTATGTCTTGCTCAGATGCCAGATTTTCTTGTATGATTTCATTGTTCAAGGAACTTTTCTGATGAGGAAATAGCCAGTTCGCTGTGCAGTTCTGCAAGTGTCAACATGAGTGGAAGGGGTAGGACTAAGATGGCAGGAGGGTGGGAGCAGAGCAAGTGTGATGTAATCTTTATTAAATAGACGTGCACAATGATGTGTTTGTTGGTGCTTCTCCTTTGTCCTCAATTCTTCAGTTTCCTGATTGGCTTTGTTTGTAACTCAGTAATCCTAGCGAATATTAAGCCTGTGCTAGTCCCTGGCAATAGAAAAGATATGACATTAATAATATTGTTCAATCAAAAGGTGCAGTATGAGCTCCAATCTTAATAAACACCGAAGGTCTTTATGTGAAAGTGTTTTTACCTTGATTTTCAGTGGCTTTATCACCTCAGTGATCTAAATATGACAGGTAAAGGTACAGGAAATCTGGCTTTATTATTTTGCTTCTCTCCATAGTAATTGGTTTGTATTAGCTGAAATACTAGTTTCTGTTGTCTTCTTAGTTTGTTGTCTTCTTAGGTTGTAAATTCTGACAGCAGTACTCTAAATTAATTATTTCAGTGTTCAGAGGCTGTTGCTAAGTGTTTTATCTCTGATAGAGTATTCTGGTGCTTGTGATCCCTGAGGAAGGACAAAATAATCAGAAGTATGCTAAATTCAAGGATATGACTTGAGTGCTACCATTTTTTCCTGAGTGCAGTATTTAAAAATCTTTGTAAAATCTGGTTTGATTTACACAGACCTTCCATGGCTGGCTTTTTCACCTGGGTGTGTTGAGATAATGTTTGCAGAAATATAGAGGTGTGTCTAACTGAACTCTTAAAAAATTAAGAAAACCCATCAGATTTCTATGAAAAGTTTTTTGTGATTTTGCAAGCTCTCCTGGAACTCTGTAGTAGAGGTTGAGATAGGTTTTAGTACTAATTGGTGCTTTCAGTCATCTCTTTCATGAACCTCACTTTACCATTCTGTGCTTGATGATCACTTACATTTGTGTTTCTGCAGCTAGTGAGAGCATTCACCAGGTAATGTCTGATTCAGTACAAGTCCTTCCTTATTCCACTGGTTTATGTGATGTATTTTATTAGCCACATACTTGGGGAAAGAAAAAAATAGTCTGTTGTCTTCAGACTTCAGCTGATGCATCACATCTGGTGGTATTTCTGTGCTTCTAGCTCTCATTATCATAAATCTGCTTAAAACTCTCAGTTATGTCTTCAGTGAAATTGAGTTTGTAGGCAGATGATTACTTAGAGTTGTGATGGGATGATACTAGCTCTGAAAGGCACTGGTGTCCCTGAGCTCTCCCCTGTGTTAGTTCACTTTTTTGTGAATGTCAGCACAAGTGTCATGCCATAAATAGTACAGGATCTAATTATGATCCAAGTTAAGGCTGGCTATCTCTCCTTTTGTGGCTTAGTTTCAACCCAGGTAAGTTCTTTATTTATTTGGGTCTGGTTGGTTTGCTTGATTTGTTTTGCTGTGCAATTCATAGTTGCTGGAGAGGCTTTTTGAGCTTTATTGTTTTTCCTTTTGATTCTGCCTTTGAAAGAATTCGAGTTTGTTTTTTGGTTGGTTGGTTGGTTGGTTGGTTGGTTTTAGTGTTTCTTGACGTTGAGTACCAACACATTTTCAAGTCCCAAATAATTTTAAATATATGTTTCTGTTGGTTACTGGAAATAAATTCTTTGTGATGCTTGGCTTCACAGAGCTGCATAAACAGCTGTAATTTAATGTAGTACAGGGTTAGGCACAGAGTTGAACATTTTTGGGCGCAAATAATTCAAATGTAAGTGCCTTTGGCATGCTTCAACTTGATGATTTTGTGCAGAAGGGAAGATGGTCTCCTGATGACAGAATACTAAATTATGATCTTTTTAACTTCTAAGATGTTTAAGTTTATCTCCAATCTTGGTTTTTAATATGACCATTTCACTGGACTGCTCTGTCTATAAATGCCATTCTGTACAATACACATTTTTTATGAACTTTGATCTTTTAGCATATCCTACAGCTCTACTGAAAGTTTTAAGTCATAGCCTATATCATAACTCAGAGTATGCATTGAGTCTGAAAAGGAATTTGTTTGGTTAGGTTTTCTAATTTTACATGACTGTTACTTAAATTTTCAAACAGAAATTCAGAGTTCTCCTAAACTGATAACTTGATCCAATGATTGGATAAACCAGCCAATGTAGTAAGTATTACTAATGTGCAATCCACTTCACAGTGAAAGCCATGTTTGAATATGTAAACCTGAAATATTTCCTTAGTCACACTTTTAAAATTTATAACTTCCTTTCAAGACGTACTGGAAACATTTAAATATCTATGTCCTGAAATTTTCTGTCAGTGGAGTGAGTTAATGTATATATATTACTAACTTGGCACAAGAAATCCAGTTGCATCTTCATCAAAGTCAGAAGTAAAAAACAGTTGATGGCTGCTTTTTTTTTTTTTCCAGGAGCACAAATTAATCCATAGAATTTGGCAGTTTGTGGTTCTTACTTGAGAGTCAGAGTTGTATTTCATACTGTTTGGTGCTATGTGTGTATGGTAATATTCTCTATTCCTGGGCACCTTAAGGAAGCATCAGAAATATTTAGAATTGCTTAGAGGACTAAGTTGCAGTGTATTTCAGATTATGGCTAAATAGCTGGATTTTTTTCTTGTCACAAATTTTCGAAGATATGAATAATGTTCTATATTTAATATTCTATAAGTAAATTTTGTTTAATTCCCAACAGTCTTATAAACAAAATATTTTTTATCACATATCTATTCCTCTTGCTGATGCATGTAGTCAAATCTATAGCAAAGACATTTAAGTTTCCCCACTGACTTTAGAGGCCAGGCAACTAGAACACATTAGGGAAAGGAGGAAATGGTTGGTATGAAACAGGTGAGTCTACATTCTTGGAGCTGCTTTTCTTATTGTTGCAGTGTGATCAGTCATACTAATAAGCCTTCCTGGAAATGGGTGGTGTATTCTAATCTTCAAGTTTCTTGGCTGGTCATGTAAAAATGCTGTTCTGAAGACAGAATAATTCCCTTTCTATGTGTGAAAGCTGCCACATTCAGCAATGGGTGATGGAAATTAAAAGGCCAGGGGATGAGGAGGATCCTGGCCATCACCTGAAAGGTTAAAATGAGAGATTACTGCTTGCTGCTGTATTGCTTCCATGTAGGTTTGTAGGTTTGGTTGTGGTTTTGTTTATCTTTTTTTTATTTGAGATGGTTTTGCCTTCTGTATTTTTCTGTTTGCTTTATGTTTGCTCTCCAGCTGTGAGTTGCTGTAGTTGCAGGCTTTGGAAACACTTTCTGCTCAGAGTCCACTGTACTGTTGAAATTCTGATTTTGAAACTTATTTAAGGGAGGGTGGTAGAGGGTTTGGAAGAGTAAGCCTTGCTTTCAGTTTCACTTGTAGAAACTCTCCTAACTTCTGATCATACTGGCCTTCCTCTAGTACAGATGGAGCTGCTCTGACCTTGCCGTGTCTTTGCTGGTTGCACAGAATTTTCCCTCTTCTATACTCATCACTCTTTTAAGTGTAGATTTGAGTGATGTAGTTGCTGATCAGGTAGGGTTGTTTTGCTAGTGGTTATTTGAGTGAGACATGAGATTTGTGGCAAAGATTATGAATATAAAGATAAATTCTGGGCTTTTTAGGGTTGCATAAATAACATACAATTTGCATTGCTTTGTCTAGTTAGGGATAGAAAGAGGATTGCAGGACAGCAGAGACCCAGCTATAAGTAGGGCATTTGTCAGACCATGCACTAATCTGGCATCCTGGCTGGGGAAATTGGCAGAGAGGATTGTCATCCCTCCTGCTTCGAAGCAGATGCACTTTTACTGACTCTTTGTTAATTCTTTCCCAAAGTAGGTAGAATACTAAATGATTGTCAACAAAAAAATTTGTGCCTGTGAGGCAGTTAAATAATTCAGCACATGCTAATAACTCATGTTAGCCTGCAATGAACTTCAGTCAGTGAATATCACTGAAGTGTTTTGCTAAAAGCTGCACCTAAATTAAGTTCATGAGTAAGCCTGTTGTTTACTTCCATACAGCTGATGAAAACTGGCCAAGAACTGTTCTCCCACTGGCAGCCTAAGCAGCATATCCTAGAGTGTGTCCTCAGCTAAACTCCTTGTACAGGTCAGCTCTGCCCCAGGTAGCTTTTTGGCTTTGTTTACACCTGTAAACAAAGCTTGACTGTGTAGCACTTGATGGGTGTTTCTGAACAGACCATCAGTTTCTTAATCTGATTGGCAGACAAATCCAAGCCCTGCTGTATTATATCTTTTGAATTAGATGCGAGCATTGGCCAGAGAGGAAACTGGATGACCTGTGGAATTCAACTTTATTCTTACCTTTTGGTCTCTTTAAGAAATTGGGAGAGAACGGGATTTGGAATGAGTTGATTATTTAAGAGTGGAGACCCAGACTGCTGTTCCACTGATACAGTTCTGATTCATTCCTGGAGCTCAGTCCATCCTGTGCACTGAACAGGGCAGAGACAATGTGGAAAATACAGCCTGTGTCCTGCATAGTGAGAATGTCATGCATATGTGCTGGCTGAATTTCAGTTTTATTTCCTAACTTGATCAGGTTCCTTCCATTAATTTGTTTCAGCAAAAATAAATTCTGCTCCCTCCCTGACCCTGTCAAAAACACTGGATCTAACAATAATAACTATAATACAGTTATTCTGAAACCATTTTTCTCTTTTTCTCTGAGGTAGGGTGTTTAATTGGAAAAAATCTGCTACTGGAGATTTGCCATTCAGTGTTTCTAGACAGTATTGCATTGGGAGCCAACGTTTGGATTGATCTGAATACCAAGTATACAGTTAGGATTTGTAGACTGATTTGTTCAAGTGTATTAAGCAAGTCTTAATTTATGACAGTAAAATTTCAAGACCAGATTGATACATTTTTTCGTATGCTTGAATATGTAAACAGTGGAGTTTGTAGAAGTGCTTGTTACTGGCTTATAACTGTTCCTGTTGAAGCTGGACACTTTAGGGAGAACTGGGTGCTGAACAATTTCAGCAATCCCACCAACTAAACAATAGTAAGCTGCTTCCTTTCTAGTGTGCATTAAAACCTCAGTGTCTGTGTTTAAAAGGGACTTTGCATTTAGATGCTGAAGTGAAGCCGAATTTATAATAGCCTGTGGTACAATTGAGATCACTAGGTGTTATACAGGCACTGCAGTTGGCACCTGATATGCAGAATGGCCTGCAATCTTACCTGTTTCTCTTCCTGCTAATAGATTATTTGTGTGTGAAGACTGAGGAGGAGGATGAAGCACTGATTGTGGACCATGGAGGCAGCGGGCTGTCCACACAAAGCTGCATGCCAGTGCAGCAGAACTCTGAAGCAAACAGTGCTGTTCACCACATGAGTCAACTTGCCTATGGTGATTACTGTTCATTTTTATTGTGATCTGATAGTTAATGGCTAGTTTTAATGCCATATGTTCTGTGCTTTTGGATTCAGTGCTTTCTATATTACCCTTATCTTTAAAACACGTTTTATTGGAAAGCTACTTTATAGAAATTGCTTGGCAGTGCCTTTAATGAGAATTACCTTTTAGTTATTACTTTCAAGGTCCTTATAAATGGTGAGCCTGCTAAAATATTACATTTTAAAAAGACAACTTTTTACTTACTTGTAAGAGTAAGTATACCTAGGAATAAATTAGGAAGCAATTTGAAAAATAAATGTAATGAAAGAACTTAGCTTAAAAAATTAGGTTTTTAGATAATCTATCCAGTGTTACTTAGTACTGGAGATGCTGATGTGTAATGACAGAAGATGGTTGTTTAAGATGATAAATTTTTAGCAGTAAGTAGCCATTGTGATTGTCTTTAATTCACTGTATTTATTTCAACATGCAAGATCAAAGTCTCTCAAGAAATCTTACCCAATGCTTCATTGGCCCAGACAAAAATTCTTCACAGCTGTTATGAGCATTTATTGAGTTCTGTAGCAGTATTACCAAGTCAGTGAGGAAAATTACTGTAACTAAGTGAAAGCACTTCCTACTTTGGGGGATTTTTTTTTTTAATTCAGCTAGTTGACTCTGCAGAGAATCACATCAGTATTTCTCTTCACAGACACAAGTTACATGTGTTTTTCCTAGTGTTGTTGGGTGCTTCTGAGAACCTTTAGACTTTTTGGTCTTCTAATTGACAGTATTCTGTAGTTGTATGTTTACATCTAAAAACAAATTTGGGAGTGAAGGATGGTTTGGATGGTTTACATGGGGTTTTGTCTCTGTTATTTGAAATAAACAAACAACCCCACCAAAATTAAAACTTCTACCCAAAAAGCTGTCATAGACAATTGCTTGGTTTTAGGACATAAGTAATTATTTTATTTTTAATAAATTAATCATGATGAGAGCAATTGTTTTTTAAAAGGTAAAATATGGTTTTGATATATTTGAGTGTATTAGCATTAGATACTGTCTAGTTAAAATCAAGTATAGTGAGATGTATGAGTGAAACACACCGCAGGTTTATCTCAAATGTGAGTATTGAACTTTGAACTGAAATTCTGTCTGATTGGTTTTATTCAACCACTATCTTAGAACAGTGTCTTGTAGAGCAGTGCCTTTCCTTCAGATCTCATTCTGTCTGTCCAAATGAGTTTCTTCTACTTTTGTCTTGTATCTTCTTGCCTACAATAAGAAGCTGTCAGAGCAAGCTCAACATCATGCAGGGAGAGATCTAGGTCTTCATTTCTCCCTGCCAGCTGCAGAGCACCTTTTATTTTAATTTTTTCTTAGCCATTTGTGCTCACAAGGTCAGTATTACTTTTACTGGCACTTTAAAAAATATCATTACATTTGAAAAAAACAATACTAAATTGAATTTATAATTTCTGATCTAAATTAATTTGATAAATAACTGTTTGGCATTATGCTGGTAAACAAATTTCAAATAATCAAGCAGTCTGAAAGTTTTAAAAAAAGGGTGACTGTGCCTATTTTTACTGTAGTGAAACGTTTAATGCATTGGGAAACTTTCTGATGAGCTTTGCTTTCTCTTTATTTCAACAGGAAGTGAAGGCTTGCCAGTGCTTGCTGATCAAACAGCCTCACAAATGGGCCATTCTGCAATGATGCAGAGAGGAAATGGTCACAGCCCTGAAAAAACGGATTTTGTGTTTTTGCGTAATAAAAGAAAGCGACTTTCTCCTGCTGTAGTGGAGCACAATGTGGTACGTTTCACCAAACAATAGCCCTTCCTTTTGAGACCAGTTTCAGTGTTACTTGGAACATAATTTTTCCTTCACTGCTGTGTGGTGATTTGATGACATCCTACTGAAGATGGGTAGGATATCTATGCATGGATACTTCTAGCAAGTCTTTAGCCTCCTACTCTGCAGTTGGTCATACATCCAGAGTTGCCCCATCCCAGGTGCAGAATCCAGTGCTGTCCTTGTTAAACTTCATACAACTGGTGGTTGCCCAGCCTCTGATTTGTTCAGATCTCTCTGCAGGGCCTCTCTGCCTTCAAGGGAGTCAATGGCTCCTCCCAACTTCATGTCGTCAGAAAATTCTGTGTCTACATCATTTATGTCCCCATAATTTATGAGTGTCTCCTCACTCATAAATGTGTCCTGTGTCCAGATCATTTATGAAGATGTTGAGGAGTACAAGGCCCCGGATGGAGCAGGTGGCCAGTCTGATGTCACCCTATTCCTTGTAACCCTGTGTGCCTGGCTCATGAGCCAATTGCTCACTCAAGCTGTGATGTGTTTAAGCAGCTGTGTGCTGGAGATTTGGTCCAGAGAATCCTGTGAGAGACAGTATCAAAAGCTTTACTGAAATCCAAACAGATTGTACCAACTGACTTCCCTTGATCAGCTAGGTGGGTCATCTTGTCATAAAAGGAATTTAACTTTGACAAGGAGGACTTCACCCTTCTGAAGCCGTGCTGACTGTGATGACTTGGTTGTCCTTCAGTTGTTTTTCAGTAACTCACAGAATAATCTCAAAAATTTTACCAGTCACTGAATTCTGCCTTTGTAAACAAAACAGAAGTATTATCTACCCCCCTCCCAGCCTTCCTTTTCTAAAATAAAACCTGATCGGTTTAAAAAAAATAAAGTATCACCAGCAGACGCTGTAAATCTGTGGTGAGTGGTGGATGGGATCGGCATGCATCCAGTAAAAGGAAAATGCCACGATTGTCCAGGTGGTGGCACTGTCCTTCCTGCTTAAAAGCAGTGTGCAAGCCATGAGGAAATTGCCTCTTCTAGAAATTTTTTACAGCTTCTGCTTTCAGTTGTACCCACTGAAGTCTCATAATGTGGACTCAGAGGTCTTTTCCAATCGAAGTGATTCCATGATTGCATAAGTTTGGCTCTATAGTACATTTAGTTAGATGAGAAAGTTCTGCCTTAGAATAAGCAACCTGTGAGAGACATTTTCAGTTATATATACACACACACACACACACATACACACACAGATATATATAGATATATAGATAGATAGATAGATATATACGCACACACACACATATATATGTCCTCTTATTGTACCATGGTAAAATTACTTGAAGAAACCAGAGGTCTGAGAGTCTGCTCTAGCAAATCCAGGGTCAAGCTGGTAAGGAAACCTTGTCTGACTGTGAAAGTAGAGTATGTAGGGAGTCAGGCAGGGCACCTGAGCCACCCACTGCAAAGGGGCTTCAGCCCCAGCTGTTACAGTCCCTGGGTGACCACCAGAGTGTCTCCCGCATGGTCAGACAGGAAAGTTTCCTTAACACACCAGTACATAAATAAGATGACTCTGGTAAGTCTTGTTTTCTTGGGCCCTGGTTTAGCCAAGGGAGGGAACTATAGCTGCAACCAAAAGTGTCCAAGTTGGATTCCTGGGAGAATTCTTTAACTTTTCAAAACATTAAATGTTAATTGCGTTATTTCCCAGATGAGAACCAGGGAAGAAGAATATGAAGACAGTGACAGTGTCATTTATGAGTATGAACCAGACTATGAATGTGTAAGTGAATTTTCTTTTGTTTGACTGACTTTGAAAAGCTGCTTTGGGGATGCATATTTTGGGATAGGCTGAAGTAACATGAGAGATTTGAAGTTGGGATTTACTTGCTTAATGTGATATCCTAAGTCCGTGTATATATCAGTACCTTACACTCCTTTTTTCTCTTTTTTTTTTCTTTTTTATATTTAATTATTATTTTAATGAAAAAGGAAAGCATTTTATCTGAAGCTTCTTACACTGGATATCAACAGAATCCTCTTATGGAGGTCCTCAGTTATTGCCAGGTATTTATTTTTTCCTTTATATCTGAAATGGTGTTCAAACAATTTTCCTTGTACTTCAGGAAGAGTTGTATTATAAACTTGACAACCAGTGTCATGATCCTTTCCAGTGATTTGCTTGTTAATTGCCCACATAACTACAATATTTTCAAAGTAAAACTAATCTCTTTCATATTCTCTGAACTTTTCATGAGAATAATTTTCAAATATTAAGCTTTAATACAAAATGTAGAGTTTAGTTATTGGGAGGAGTTTCACAGTAATGGGAAAGATGTGGCAGTGATACACACCCAGCTATTGAATGTACATGTTGCTTGCCAACAATCCTGCTAGTGTTGGTTTTGTAAGTTCTTTCCTTTTGATTTCTGAAGCAGTAACTGGCAAAATTGAAAACAACTGCACTAAAAATTAAAAGCATCCCATATTTATTCAGGCAAGCACTTGTTTGACTGGAGTCATTCAGGCCATGCTTAATGGAAGTCAATTTGTAAGTGATTTGTAGCCAAGTGTTAATGCCTTGCAAGTGTCCTTAAGATTCAGCAGTGCTGTGGAAGGAAGTTGGCTGAGTTTTAGGGAGGGAGTTCAGCTTTTAATTGAACTTGCCTGGTTTCTTCAGGTTTAGGTTGAGTTCTTGTGAAACAGTGCTATTTTCAGTTTTATATTTGTTGACAGGCCATGTATGATGCCATTCAGAAGCTGGATAAAAAATTTGACCTGCTTCATCGTAAGGTCTCAGAAATGCAGCATACACGTATAAAGCCGTTCTTGATCAAACCTGTGAGTATTAAAGACCTAAGATGTTTATTTTTGCTTTAATTCTCTCATTTCCTCTGATGCTTATTTTAAAAATCCCAATCCTTCCACTAAGATGGAAATAAGGAGCAAAATAGTAGACTTAGAATCTATTTCAATTCAATTACTTGAGATTTCTGATTATGTGCCGGCTTCAGTTTCCTGTGTTATTGACTGGTGGCCGCAGATTGGCAGTGACTGCCATCAAATTCAGGATGCTGTGATAGATGCTGTAAAATTCTATTTGTATTGGCATGAACAGAAGTGAATTGTGTAGGTGCATCTTAAACTTCAGTATATTGCTGTGCACCTTTGCAACATGTGGTGTGTTGTCTCCTTGGTTTCTGCAGTTAGAAGAGAGTTTAAGCATCAGTCAGGTTGGTTCAATTGGCTTGCTGAACTTTAGATGTGAACAGTATGTTGTCATATCCGTTACAGTATAGAATTTATTTTTTTTTAATGGAAACTCCTTTTTAAACATTTTTCATAATGTTTGATATTGAGTACACAGTATTCATTTTGTTCCTAAATGGTCAATCTACTGTAAAGTAAGGAGACACAATTTTAGTACTTCTGACAATGATATTTAAAAGGAAAACATAACAGATGGTTTTTGAAAAAAAGGTTATAAAATCCATAATGACTTTTTTGTCATCAACGCTACAAAACTTTTAATGTGGCAGAGATGGTTCTGCTGTCAGGAGATGTCAAGAGAGCAGTAAGGTCATTTGCTTTAAGGGTGGGTGGAGCTGGATTTCTCACACCTGTCAGCTATCAGTAGGAAACTAAGTTTATTATGTATTTTTATTGTCAGCTCCAAGCTTGTGCTGGCTACTCATCCAAAACCATGAGGTTCAGGGAATAAGCTGATCTTGTCAAATGTAAATAAACCATGTAAGACCTCTGTGCTCTTACCCTCCCCTGTGATATGTGGGATGTCAGCTGCTTTAATATTTGGATTTTTGGGTTAAAAGTGACCTGCATTGGTTTCATTGGGTTTTTTTGTTTTGTTTTGTTTTGGTTGGGTGGGATTTTTTTTTGTGTGTTTTTTTTTTGTTTGTTTGTTTGTTTTTGTTTGTTTGTTTGGGTTTTTTTTGTTTTTGTGGGGGGTTTTTTTGTTTGGTTTTTGTGGGGGTTTTTTTTGTTTGCTTGGTTGGTTTTGCATTTTTTTTTCTGAAGGCTTTTATCTGCCAGCTATTTTCTTAGGTTCTTCCATTTAAAAGCATCAGGACTGCTGTTGGATTTTTTTATAGCTATACCATTGCTGTACCTGTGAAGGGCTAATGGAATGGTTTAGGGTAAAGGTACATTTTTTTATTAGATGAATTCCAAAAGCTGGAGAAACTGACAGACTTTCAGATACATAAGACTTCCTGAAGGTCATAGATTTTTTTTAAGGTTACAAGGGTGAAATATAATGAGATTCTCTAAACAAACACACAAAACTGCCAAATTTAAACAAAATAAGAAAAACAAATTCACATGTGTAACCTTCATTTGGTGGCTCCTGCTCAGTGACTTGTGTTTTGAACTAGAATGCATGCTGTATGATTTCTAATAAAAGTACTTGAAGTGATGGAAAACATAGCCCATTTCTCAGTTTGTCCATCTCAGTCTCTGGAATCTTCATTGTAGATGAGATCTGAATATTTAATGTTTTTAGCTAACAAGTAAAGAAAGAAGAGAAAGTGTTTGGTTTTCTTTCTTGTTTGAAAGGAGCTAGCAGGGCAGTGGACACATTCCTTGAAAACTCATCAGCCAATGACTGGGTCAATGACTGAAAAATTTTAAATTCTATTTTGCCTATTTACTTTTTAATAGAGGTCTAGAAAGTAGTTTTCCCCACCCCCCAGGTGAAAAAAAAATTGAGAAACATTGAGGCTGAACCGATAAACTCTTAGTGCTGCAGATACAAATGAGAATAGAAGATAGTAGAGAGAAGGCTAAAAAAACATTGTAGCTCTGAGTTGATGACAGAGACTACTTCAAGGAAGAGTATGCTGCTAATAGCGTCATTACAAAAATCTAGTTTTCCCGATTTGCTCAAAAAACCCTCCCAAAATTATCTGCTATGTCTTATTTAACCTTTTAATTGTTTTCTGAATCACATTTGCAGAAACCAGTTGGATTTACATACAGAAGTTCCAGTCATTTGCCTTCAGGAAAAATAAGAGTACCAAAACACATGGAAAGAGATTTAAGTCTTCATCGTTCTTCATCAGGCCAGGGAAGGCATAGCCCAGTTGTAAGGGTTGCTTTACCAAATGGCCACGTTCAAGTAAATTCCAAGGTAAAACATGCCCCGCAGAGTTTTCAGCTCGAATCTCAGCAGCCTGTTGGAAGGCAGAGCCCACCACTCCCCACTATAGTTTCTACACATTCATTACATTCATCATACACAGCAACTAATGGGATGCCTGACCTTTCACCACAATCAAATCTTGCTCCCAGTATTGTGGAAAGTACTGTCAACATTGCATCTTCACCTGTGGCATCACCATCGATGCCAGCACCATCTGAGCCCAGTCAGGAGAATAACGCTGTAGAGTTGAACTACAAAAATGCATCTGAGGATGTGAATATTAGTGAAGAACTGCCATCTTCTTCAGTCTTCATCAATCCTAGCTTTGGTGAGTTCCTTCTTACAAATATGCAGAAACAAAGGCTAAAAAATGTCTGGTTTACAGTAGGTGCTTTGGGTTCTTTTAACTCTAGACTCTCTTTTTCTCTCTTAATGTAACCTTTTTTCATTCTGCATATAATTCACAAGTAACATGTGCTTGCTACCCAGCATGTGTTGGAGGAGGCAAATAGATTGCCACTAAAGCAAGTAAGGCATATGCCTATATGCATGTTGTAAGAAAGCAGCTTGCCTGATCTGTGTGAAGGAAATATCTGTTTTCTTCCTGTATGGGATTTTTGTCCTTTCTATCCGTCCTTATTTTATCCTTTCTATAAATCCTTTCTATACTCAAATCCTCCAGTGTTTGGTTTCTTTCAAAATACTTAATTCCAAAGAAAAACAAGAATTCTATAGATTTTTTTAGATTATAATACACATATCAAATAGCACCATGTCTTAAAAACTGATGCCTTTCTAAAGTGTAAATGCCCTGATTTATATACAAGGCTGAGCTATGACTTCTTTGCATTTGGTCTAAAAAATACATTTGAACAGCTGAAGAGCTGCATGAATAGTAGGTGAAATATTCAGATATCTATCTACAAATTTGTAAACAGTTTATGATTTAGCACTTCTGTGTGTGGATATGCCACTCTTCTTGAGTCGATATCTTGAAAACATATCTGAACATATGTATCTGAGCATATGTAAAATAGGCCGCTGTGAACACTGTGGTCAGTTGGGTGTCTGATGTATTTTCTTGGGTGTTTTGATTTCAGCTGGTGATTAAGGTGAATCAAAAAGTTACTTCTGGTATCATTCCAATTTAAAGGTGCTTTTGTAAGAGCACGGATAAGTAGTAATACATAGTAAAATTAACTGTAGTAGAGAACATACACTGAGAGTCAAGAGGAAGAGTTTGAAAAAATGTTCTGTTTTTAACAACTCGTTTGGGATTTTAATTTTTTCTTCTTTGAATGTTTTTGTTTTACAAGAGTTTGTTGGTGACCCAGCAAGAAATGTGAAAGTTCTTGGAAACCATTTGGTGAAGGCTCGGCAAAAGACTAAACCCAAGTACGCAGCGCGCCACTTGGTTCGTATCTTGTTCCCCAAGAAAACTTTACTGTGCAGCGTTATGGGAGCGAGTGCACGAGGGCGCAGGACGCTGGATCCAAACAAGATTGCTGCAATAAGAGGTTTGTTACCTTTCAAAATGCACAGATTTACTTCTTTCATACTTAACAAAGTTTTGAACTTAAAAGGAGTCCTTTTCTGTATGTTTCTAGCTAATTGTTGTCTGGCAGCTAGTGATTGACTACAGCATCTCAAAAAACTCACTTCTTTTTCAAACCACGACAGCAGATAAATGCTGTAGTGGATGTGCTCCACTCTGCAGTATCCTTTTGTTTTGGAAGTCCTGCTTTGTAATTCTCAATGTTCGTTTTTCCTCAATTTAAATGAAAGTATTCAAATTTCTTCTAGTTTTATGTACATTGTGTTCATCAGTCATGCTTGCTGTCTCTGTATTTTTAATTGCAGTTTATTTTGTGTTTGTGTGTGCCATGGATTTTGTCAGTGGTTTTTTGTTTGGTTGATTTGGGTTGATTTGTGGCCATGGTATACTTGGGATAAACATTAACTGGTGTTTTTGAAACACTCTTTATATTGAGTGAGAAGTGGTGAAGATGGAGGGGGATTTTTTTAATAAATGTCAAGTCATTTACACAGATTCCATGGCATGTATGTGTTAAAGGCTTAAAATTGAGTGTGAGATTATATAAGCCATGTGAAATAGTTGCAGCAACAGCTTTACCCTGTGTCTGTTCTTTTGCGGGGGATGGTGGTGGTGTTGGTTTTGGGGGTTTTCTAAAAGTTAGTATGATAAATCACATATTTCCCCTAATTCTTCCAGGAAATATTTAATGTAATAGAAGCATTATTCACATCATCTCCAAATGTATCACAGAACATCTTGAATTCATAATGCTGGTTATTTTCAAAACATAAGTTTATTATCTTTATTTATCGAAGGAAGTCTGAAGCTTGTAAATGGAGAACAGTAAACATATGAATCATTAGTTAGCTTTCTCTCTCTTTGTAAATTAGGATACTTCTAGATACTGGGCTTTGTAATGATGCTTCAAACATTTTCTATATTTTATATGCAGAGTTTCTTGCAACTAACTTTCCAACCTATGATTTGAGTGAGCGTGGAAAAGACTGGAAAACCTGTATCACAAATGTCAATTCTATGATCCGCTCCTTACGCTCCGAAACCAAAGCAAAGGTGATGAGTTATTAAGTACTAAGTTTGCACTTTTTTCTCAGATTATTTATCTGACCTGCTCATGGTACAAGTGCTGTATTGGAAATTCCTTGGGTTCTGTCTCTGTGTTGCTCAGCACAGGCAATGCTGACTGCAGCACTGGTTCCACGTGGGGAACACTGGAATATGCTGCTTTCTGCTTTGCCTCTTCTTGCTTCTATGTCCAGAGTTCAGTTAAAAATTGTGGATACGTAGGATACTATAAGGAAACATTGCAAATGTTGCCCAGAAGTAGTGTCAAATTTGATTGAGAGTTTAAACAAATAGCTCTTAGCGCTTGTTTTCGCAGGCTTTTTTTTAGATATATTCAGCTGTGCAATTCAGTTTTATATTGACTGAAACATTACTCCCAAAACACCTCCAACTACATTTACTTCTAAAATGCTCTTTGCACATCTTTGTATAATTATTAACTGTTTTACTGGTAGTTTTCATGATAGAAATTCAGGAGTAACTATATTGCAAAGATCTGAAATCTAATTTATACGAAATATGAAGTAAACTGGAACACCAATTAGAAAACTGGTAGGCTTCTCTCAGTGTGTGTACTAACCTTATTAAATGTTTCAGCAGAAAACTGAGGGGAAAGAAGAAGTGTCTGATGCTCCTGATACATCTCATTGTGTAGATTTAAATCATAATGAAGATAGTGGAGACAATTCGCAAAATTCTCAGAAAATGACTGGCTCCACAATTGACATGTTGCAGAATTCAGAATTGGATAAGTTTCCAGAAGCTTTCCACACATCTCCAGTCAGAAAACAACAGTCTTTGGAACCTATGGGTAAACAAAGAAATTTTTGTGTTCTGGCATTGCTTGTTACATTTCAAATAGTCAGTGAGAGGCAAACAATGGTTCTGTAGGTATAATTACGTAGTAAAGGGATTTTCTGAACTATGTGAGTCTTCTTTTTCTCTTAAGGCAGTCGTTTGGTGTACACATAGTAAGTCTTTTTGGGAATGAGCAAGGGCATTATATCTGGCTAACAGAATATATGTTTGCATCTACCAGAATCCCAGAATGCATATCTGCTGTGACACTGGGAAGTTCAGCTTCAGTTACTCTGTTCAGTTGTCCTGGCTTTTTTCTTTTATTTCGTAGATATTCTGCCTTAAAAAAGCAAGCTAGCTCAGAATATCTATGGAATGGTATTGCAATTTCAGAAGAAAAAGCACACCTTTCTGCAAAACTGACTCTTTAGGACAATAAAAATCTTAAAGCAGCCTTTATATTTTCACTTTTTTAATGTAAGTGTTCAATACACAAATGCATTGAGGAAAAAATTCATGTACAGCATGTGATGCTTAGAGACCCTCAAGGAAAATGGGCTGAGATTAGTTGCTGTTGGAAGTCATTTATTCAATTAGGGTCACTTTGAGGTTGTTTCAGATCTGTTCCTGCACCCAAGATTTGTTAGTCAGATCCCACAGACCTCTGTATGTACTAAAAATTTTACATTTTTTCTTACAAATGTTTGCAGTGAAGTGAGGTAAGAAGCAGTTGAAAAATATTCACTCTGTTTCCGCTTGCAGAATCTAAGCACCACTGAAATAGCAGAACTTTTATTTTCTTGCTTGCTTACTTACTTACTTGGAAAAGCATCGTCTGTTCACCTGAGATGAAACAAGTTAGAAAGCAGTAATTAATAATGCAGCTTGCATTGCTGAAGACATATCAGAAGTAGTGTTTGTGGTTGTAAACCAGGTGTTCTGGCTGCTTGGCCACATGTCTGCAACATGTTTCATGTTAGCAGTAACTGTAGTGTTACGGCTTTGCTTTGGTCTTTCCAAGCAAGTAGAGTAGTTTCTGGGTGAGCTTTATGTGCTAGTTTTGATTTGAGGCATGGTCAGTGTTGGATGAGTAACATATCTCTCTTCCCTCCATGACATCTTCTCTAGAACCCCTTGGGAGCCCATGGCGCAATGTTCAGTTGCCTTTCTCGGTCATTTATGTCGCCAAGGGGAAGACGCGGCCAGAGCTGTCAGCTCGCTTCCTGATTCGTCACATGTTTCCTGAAGAGGTGCTGGTGAAAAGCAATGTGTATGGTAGTCTTGATCGTGGCATGAGCCCACTGGATTCCAATAAAATTAATGCTCTCAGAGGTAAGT
This sequence comes from Geospiza fortis, assembly GCF_000277835.1. Taxonomy (NCBI): domain Eukaryota; kingdom Metazoa; phylum Chordata; class Aves; order Passeriformes; family Thraupidae; genus Geospiza; species Geospiza fortis. The sequence goes on along the minus strand of NW_005054403.1, from coordinate 1,143,461 downwards.
AAGAAAATCTCTGTTAAATCATAATGTGGGGAAACTGATAAGAGTATTAACTTTGTGTAGGAGCGGCTGATGGTCCCCTGCACAGTCGTGACGGACGGAGACGAGAGATCTCTGAGGCTAGGTCGTGGACATGCAGTTTATTGCAAGGGCGTGGGTGCAGAGCCCTGCTGGGAGCTGCCAGCTGCAGCTCAGAGCAGAGCCAAGAGAAGAAGAGAGAGAGAGAGAGCAAAGAGCGAGAGCAAAAAAGAGTTAAGAGTAAGAGCAAGAATAAGAGTAAGAGCTGAGAGGTAAGAGAGGTAAGAGCAAGAGAGCGAAGTTCCCGTTACATTAAATCATCTTCTGTGTTGAATATTCTGATTCTCACTAACCAATCTAGTACAAGATACAAATCCTATAGCATTTACATACAGCCTATAGGAATCACTACATTACCATACTGTGTTACACTTTAAATCCTAAAAACTACTCTTTGGACCCCTCCTGCCAAGCAGGCAGGGTCTGCTTCTGACCCTTGGACCTGCTTGCTTGGAGAGGGTATTGTTACATCAAAAAGTGGATTACCTTCTCAGCCACACCATTGTTTTCCCGTTGTTCAGTAACTAAGGGATCTCAAAGGTTGCTTTCATTTCAAGCTCACTTATGGTTTCCATATTCCCAAAATCTTTCGCCAGGCAATCATATTTATAAGGCTTCCCTGTTCCATCCTCACCAACAACTTTGTATCCTATGAACAAGGCATAGAGCTTCAGAAATTAGTCTGTGAAAATATTCTTACAGGCATTTCTGCAAGCAGGGGAACAAATTGAGAGGAAGTAGATAAAGTTATGTTTTAGTAGCTCAAGAAATTCTCCAGATGATGAACCTGGTTTGTATGGGAAAACTCAATTGCCTTGACATTGGCTTGAAAGGGCAATGCAGTGGGAGATGGGAGCAGTGCCTGAGGATTGTGGAGGACATCAGAGATAATTTCTTGATACAGGGACTGTGTAGATGAAGCAGAGGACAGAGATCTTATGTACAGCAGGTTATGGCTTCCTTCACAAAAAGGGTTCTTGTGTGATAATTGGTGGTGGCATTGCCTGTAGAGATCATGAAATCGTGGGCCCTGAGGTCCTGGGTAGAGTAAGAAGGGTCTGAGTACAGGCTTGGGAGAACACACTTTGACGTGTTTGGGAAAGTCACAGATGGGAGCTTGTGAGAGACAGCTTGGAATAGGAGAGAAGCTCAGGAAAGTTGACAGATCTTTAAGAACAGCCTTCTGCAAGCACACGAGAGTCCGTCTTGATGCTTAGGAGAGCTGAGTTATGGGGAGACAGGTTGGGCTAAGCAGGGAATTCATAACTGAGCCCGGCAGAAAAAAAGCCATATTTAGAGATTGGAAACAAGGAGAGCTTATGAAGGGGAATTTAGCAACTGTTGTGTTTTAACCCAGTTAAGGGTTGCTAAACACAGCTGCTTGCTCACCTTCTTCCTCCCTGTCCTGTTCCCCTGCCCCACCCACAGGGATGGGAGAGAGAAATGGGGAAGGAGGACTGCATCTAAGGGAACAGTGTTCATGCTCAATGAAATGGAGCTGTGACTCACACCCTCTGGGGTGATGTCTGGGCATGCTTGAGGGACAGATGCCAGAAACCATTTCCAGTATGGCAAGCACTAGCCTGGGAAACTTTGCCACTTAAACATCTCCACATATATATATATATATATATATATATATACACACACATATATAGACATGTAGACATATTTTATTTCTTGACATTTTGAGCTTAAGAAGCATTCAGAAGATCTAGTAAGTGTGTCTTAGGACTGCCGAACACCATGTAGGCCACAGAGCAGATGAGTGACAAATCCTGTGTGTTGTGGTTGCAGCCAGACCTTGTCACTTGGCTCTGGAGCCAGAGAACAGTCCCTGCCCCTGTTTCCTTTAACACAGCCTGATTGGATGGCAGCAGCAGCTCCCTGAATGTTACCCTGCAGAGCAGGAAGGGGCCCTGCATAGCCTTACTATAATCCCCAAAATTGGTCAAAGACAAGACATAACTTTAAAAGCTGTTTAGTGGACCATGTACAAAAGCTCTCTAGACCTTGAAGAATTCCAGTTCTGTGCTGTTCCTCTGAGATCAAGTATTCTTGAATTTACTGCTGGGGATGGAAATAGAGAGCCTGTCTGCTGCTTCAGCCAACAGCTATCCTTTGTCAGCATAGTTTAAAACAGGAGCATCCTAAGGCACATTTACTCTCCCTTTCACCTCTCCTTCTGGAGCAGAGTGAACTGCAAGAGCACAAGTTTTTATCTCAGTTACTTTTTTCCTTCAGACCAAAGTTTTTCTGGCAAAATGGGTTTCCAAGTTAAAATTTTAACTGTAAACAATGATGCTATATTAGATTTTTACTTTTTGGTGTGTGGAAGAACAAAGCTGATACAATATCTACTAGCTATGCCTTTCTACTATGAAGGTAAATCTAGATGTTAATCAGAGAAGAAGAAGCAATGTTGCTTTGATTTGAAATTACAGATGAGAATTCCTTTTTGGTGTTTATTTAAATCTTTTACCGGGTTGCTTAGAGAAAAATGTAGTTCAGCTCAGCAGGACAATCACTCCTCAATAACTTAAAAAACCAATTTTAATTTTGATTTTAAATTACGCATTTTACTCATGGAAGGGAAAAAAGGTACTATAGTCCTACCCTTTTTATGTCATTGCTACCAAACTCAAGTGTCTACTGATCTTACTTGCAGTATGGTAAGGAATGGGCTCTCACAATTTTTCTGTCACTGTTGTTCCTGTACATCTGTGTTATGCTGAACTGGTGTGACTAATTTTAGTGAATATAGTTGTCAGAGATCCTCTGAAGGAGAGCTTGGTCCTGCCTAATTCTGGTCATTCTGAAATGGAGCCCAAGATTTGTCTTTGCTAGCTGACCACATTCGAAATTGAAGTTACTCAGCACTTCAAAGGATAAAAACCACACACATGGTCACGTTTTCTTTTCATATTTTGTTTTTGTGCTTAGACCTTTTTGTACTCATTTTCAAATATGACAGAAAGGGAGAAAGCAATATCTGCCCTGCTTTGCTTTTCAAGGCTTGTAATATGTCTAGCTGTCCTGGTTTGGTAGCATGCACTTGTTTTAACTTAATTACATCCAGAAAGAGTACATAGCTTACCTAAATAATTGATAACTCACTGTTACATACTTGCTTATTTTTAGACTTTCTTCAAGAGAATTTTCCATCCTTTGATCTCAATGAAAGTGGATTTGATTGGAAGGCGTGCGTGGCTGCCATAAACAGCACAATCCGCAGCCTCAGACACGAGCTCAAAAAGGCCACGACTGGAACGCGCCAGAGAGCCCCGAGTGCGGAGTCCCCCAGAGGATCCCACAGCCGTAAAGGCAGCGGAAAGCATCTCGCAGATTGAAGCTCTCTAGCAGCTGCCTCAAATCTTAATTTAGCAGGTTTTTATTCATTCTGTGTAGAAGCCTGTAACATCGAGCTGTCCTATTCAACTGAGTTGTCAGCAGCACTAAATAGCATCACTTCATGAGATCAAAATTAGCAGAAGGCTTGGGAGCCCTAACTCTTTGCACAGGTAGTGTTTGTGCTCCTCAGAAATTATTTTCAGTGTTCCCTGTAGCATTTGCAATGTGCTCTCTCCTAAAAGCATCTTCTTCTCATGATTCATTGAATCTGAAAGATTAATCTGGTTAGAAAAGATGCACTGTGCATCAGTTCAGCAGAAGCAGATGGAAAAGAGGAG
>NW_005054403.1:1131488-1139687 GCF_000277835.1 Geospiza fortis | reverse complement strand
GTGGTCCTCCTTGGAGGGTGAATCACAGCCAGCTAAATTATCTCATTATGTATGAGGAATGAAATTTGCTTTGACAATTTAATATCTTCAGTGAAAATATCGGAAAGGAGAAAATATTTTTAATTGCATTTAGGTAACCTGTCGTATCTGGACTTGATGATCTTCTTTTCCAACCTTAATGATTGTATGATCTCTCACATTTTTGCCTCCTATATCAGTGTTTTTTGCAGGGTAAGAGGCAAACAACAATGTAAGTACATCTGGTAATGTATGGGGGAATGATGCCTTAAGTTTTAGCTTTCATATTTTCCAGATTCTGTACTGCATTAGTACATAACTTTGAACTTCATATAAAGTGTTAGCAGGTTCTCTTCACAGTTCTTAGACTGTGAAGAGACAAAACAGTCCTTTTCCAGCCAAGAACCAAGGACACCATCACAACTTCAGGCCCAAAAAGTATAAACAGCAGTGAATTGAGGAGAGCAATCTGGGAAGATGGGACTTCATAACCTGAAGCTGTAATTGGACAGTTAACCCCACTATGTAAATGGACCAAAACTTATAAAAGTGTGAAAACTCATTACCCATCATCCATCTTGGGTGCAGCCTCAGCCAGGCTCTTGTTCTGCCCAAGGTGTATTCTTTGAAGGCCATTTCATAAATACCTACTTTATTCCTTTAACATTGTCTAGCCTCTGTTCTAGGTAGCCTCTCAAGACATCAGTTATACTGCTCTGCACTGATTTTGCTCTACTAAAAGGACAAAAAAAAACACAGTTCAATGGTTGGTTCTGATTTTTTGTAATGAAATTGAAGGAAAATACTTCTTCAGAGTCCTGAACTTCACCATCTCATGGTTACTGTGGCTAAGGCTTCAAAATTTTAGCAAATCCCTTGTTATAGGTGTAAGAGGCCCAGAAAAGCACCTGTCAATCATAAATGTTTGTGCCCTTGCCTTTCCTTTGTGTCTACGCAAGACTAAGATTTATTAGTGCATTGTTACATATTTTTAAAAAATAGCAAACTAACTAATTTTAACAAACTAATTTTCAAAATCACTTGGATGTTGAACTTTTAAAAATAAAGAATTAATTACCATATATATTCAATTTCACATCTCGCTCAGTAAGTTAGAATTCAACAACAGTAACTGTACGGAAGTGAATGGGGTTTTTTGTTGGGTAGTTTCTTTGTTATTTGAGGTTTGTTTGTTTGTTTGTTTTCAAAAAAGGAAGTAATCATAGAATCATGAAATATGCTGAGTTGTAAGTGACATATCAGGATCATCAAGTCCAACTCCTGACAGTGCATAGGATCATCCCCAAAAATGACACCATGTGCCTGAGAGCATTGTTCTTGAACTCTGTCAGGCTTGGTGATGTGACCACTTCCCTGGGAACCTTTGCTAGTGCTCACCTACCCACTGAGTGAAGAACCTTTTCCTGATATCCAACCCAAACCTCCCCTGCTACACCTTCAGGCCATTCCCTGGGGTCCTGTCACTGCTCATAAGAGGGAAGAGATCAGTACCTGCCCCTCCTCTTCCCCTTGGGAGGATGCTGAAGACCACAATGAGGTCTCCCCTCAGTCTCTTCCAGTCTGGCAAAAACCAAGTGACTTCAGCTGCTCCTCATACAGCTTCTCCTCCAGACCCTTCACCATCCTCATGGCCCTCCCCTGGACACTCTCGAATAGCTGAATGTGTTTCTTATATTGTGGTGCCTAAAACTGCCCCCAGCGCTTGAGGTGAGGCTGCCTAAGTGCAGAGCAGAGCAGGACAATCCCCTCCCTCTCCCAGCTGGCAGTGCTGTGCCTGATGCCCCCCAAGACTCGGCTAACCCTCCTGGCTGACTGAGCATTCCTGACTGATACTCAAGGTGCCATCAACCAGGACCTCCAGGACCCTTTCCATAGCTGCTCTCCAGCTTCTCATTCCCCAGCTGATGCATGCAGCCAGGGTTGCCGTGTTCCAGGTGCAGAGCCCAAGCCCTGGCCCTTGTTGCACTCCTTGCAGTTGGTGTAACCCTTTCTGTTCTGTGTTTTCCAGCATTGGTCACACAGTCCTTGCAGTGTCTGCACTGGCTGACTCTGTGTGAGCTTGCCTTCCTGCTTGTGTGGGTCTGAGTGCAGTCTCAGAGGTCCAATTTCTTCACAGAAGGAAACTTCTTGGAAGACTGGCATAGGGAGTGGATTTTACCTCTGAGAGTTGTGGAAACTGTGGCTTCCAAAATAACACCTGTACATAGCAGAATTAGATTTAAATAAATCTGTCCTCTCCAAGGCAAAGGTTTCATAGTTCATTTGTTAGTAATAGGGTAAAACAGTGAATTTACTCATTCTTACTTCAACTTCTGTTCATAACGGACAGTCTTTGTTGTACAGGGTATAGGACCAGATTTTTAATTGCAACTTAGGATATGCAATGGCCTTATAAATGTGAAATCAGTTGGTAATTTAAGTTCCTTCTGCCACCACCTTGCAGAAGTCCTCTGTAGGATTCAAGAAACAGACTGAATTTCTGATTTTGTTTTCTTGGTAGAAATGTTGTACTGCAAATTTGGTGGTTCTGGTGTACTATTAACAAACTCTTCTGTTACTTGCTATACAGTCCTTGTTGTAAATGCCAAGAACTTTGTTGTGTATAGATATTACTAGTTCCAAACCTCAGAAAAAGACAAAAATGCTTATATTTTTTCAGTAGTTTTATGAATTGTTTTCACTGCCCTTCACAGATTTTAATGGTGGAAGGATATATTTATTGAATGACGTGTCTGGCACTGAAATCTGTTAAGTGTGGTGCATACTTATAGCTTCCAACTTGAAAAGAAAATTGAATTGAAGTAGAAATAGTTTTCTTGGTTTTGTTTCAAATGTATGAAGTTTTGCTAACTTTTATAAAGTACAATTAAAGTATTTTGCTGTTAGGAATGAAGTATTTTACAAATAAAACTGCCGTATAGCTCTTTGACTACGTATGTGTGTTTCAAGTATTTCTTGCATCATCAATCTATAGTTCAAGTACAGTTTCATCTGAAAAGATTCTTCTGATGTCCTTTGAAGAATCAGAACTTTAAGAGATCTTCTGATTGAGGTTAGATGATTTTGAAATTTAGACTGCATTAATTGTAAACCAAAGCAAACTCTTCTGGACTTGACCTGTCAGTTACCGCTGTGTGCAAGTTATCCAAAACAGCTTTCCACGAAAGAGTATGAGTTGTGTAAAATTTTTAAGACAGTCCTTTAAACTGATGAATTAGTAGATGAGGCCTTGTTTATTCAGTGGAATCAGTTTCTGTTAGAACTGAATAAGAATTTAATAATTCTGTGTTAGAATGGAATTCTTGAATAAGGATTCAAGGCATAGAACAGGGCTGGCAGGAGGCACTGAGGAGTCACTGCCAGGTGCTGCAGATCCCTGGAGGTGATCTAAGCAGTGAACAGTTGTTTGCTGCACTTGGTGTCAGGGAGCAGCTGGGGCTGGGGCACAGCAGCACAGGCAGCACAGAGCACAGGGCTCTGCTGTGGGCTGCTCCCTGCCCAGCAGGGGCCACTGCCAAGGCCATAGGGCACGGCTGGCGAGTCAGAGTCAGCCCAGCAGCACGTGGGTGTGAGTGTCACACCAGAGCCAGCGCTGAGCAGGACTGGGTACATGGCTCTGGCTGGGACACTCTGCTTCCCCTCCCCATAAGGGGGTTCAGGGGATGGGGCTGGCAGGGCCAGCCTGCAGCACAGCCCTGCAGAGGTGAGGGCCTGGGTCAGGCACAGAGGTGGCCAAGAAGGACAGGGACACGCTGTCCAGGGCACCTGGGGGGGGTCTTTGTGCACCCTGCAGGCTCTGATCAGAATTTCTGCCGTTTTCACAGAGTGGATGTAAACAACATCTTAGAGCTGTGTTCAGCTTTTGTAGCCAGAACTCATTCCTTAGAACAGTATCAATGCTTGCTATTTTCTTCAAGTGTTTATTCCAACAAGTCACAGGACTTTAGAATAGGCTGCAGAAAGAGCTAAATATTTGTGCAGGGTTTTATTTGTATTTTTGTATAGATAAGGTAATGTGATAATTTTGTAAGTCTCTTGCAAAAATGCAATTTTCTTTTGTTTGGTGTATGGTATGATGATACCTTTGCCTTAGCAAGAACTCTAAATGTCACTTGAACTACAGGCTTATGTAAGTGTTTAAATTACAATTTCAGCATCGTTTTCCTTTTTGGGTTTGTTTGGTTTTTTTTTTTTTTTTTTTTTTTTTTTTTTTTTTTTTTTTTTTTTGAGTATTCTCCCCCCACCTTTCCACCTCAAGTGGTGAAGTGACACTGTGTGTCACACCACTCCATGCAATTCATTTCAGCGCTGGAAGCAGGTCTGTCCCTCGGATGGATTGAAGAGCTATAGCACCACCTACCGAGACCCAAAAGTTTTTCTGAGAAACAGAAAGACCTCCCTGACTGATAGGAGCACAAAATATTCTGACACAGTGATGCCATTCTGAGAATTTGATTGGTGCTCTCACTGGAAATTTGAAGTTTCACTTCTATCTCTGCTTTATCCATTTAAGCTAAGTCTTCCCATTTTAAAATTATCTAATTTGAGCAGGGATTGTTTTTTCAGTGAGATGTTACTTTTTTTTTAGTTGCTTTTAACATCATCTGTAAATCTTTAACGCATGTGGCAACTGTTCACATACAGTTTTGTAAGAGTAATAAAATGTGGGAGTGATGGAACACCAGGTTCGGCATCGTCTTTTCTCACAGCCTTAGCAAATTCTTTGGCATTTAACCTGGTATTGTGAACTTTCCAAAGGTGGTGTCTGCTTCATAGGCCCCATTGCCTTGGTTTAACCCTCACTGGCAACTAAGCCTTATGCAGGTCACTCATCCCAGTGGGATGGGGGAGGGGAGTCAGAAGGGTAAAAGTGAGAAAACTCATGGGTTTAAATACAGTTTAATAGGTGAAGCAACACAAGGAATTCATTCACTGCTTCCCATGGGCAGGCAGATGTTCAGGCACCCTCAGGAAAGATGGGCTTCATCACTTGCGAGGGTGCCTTGGGAAGACAAATGCTGTCTCTCTGAACATCCTCTCCTTCCACCTTCTCCCCCAGCTCTCTAGGCTGAACATGATGCCATGTGCTGTGGGATATTCCTGTGGTCCACTGGGGTCAGCTCTCCTGGCTGTGTCCCCTCCCAGTTCCTTGTGCACCCCCAGCCCTTTCACTGCTGAGTTGGGGTGAGGAGCAGAAAAGGTCTTTACTGCAAAAACACTTCCCAGCAATCGGGAAAATGTATCTGCATTATCAGCCCTGCTTGCACCACAAATCTGACACACAGCCCCATACCAGCTACTGTGAAGGGAATTAACTCTGCTCCATCCAAAGCCAGCATACCATCAAGGAAGAGAAATTAAATTCAGAGCCATCGGAAGGCAGCCAGAGGCCTGGGAAATTCCCTAACTCTGTGAAGCCACCACAGGTAGTCCAGAAGGATATCTTTCTGCCTGTACTGTCAAGTTTCAGAAGGTGGTATAACAATATAGAAGATATTAGAAGATATTTAAAAATATCACTGGGTGCCTCATTAGAGACAGGAAAATTTCCATGGCAGAATAACAAACCAGCCAAAATAAGGAGATGTGCAAATTACTGTTTAAGAGTCTGCAGGGAAAGGGTCTAAGTAAGCTGGATTTTGACTGAGGTTTTTGTTTTGCATCCTACTTTTGTTCTTTTTGCCCAGAACACCAATCTTCACTCAGATTTCGCAAAAAAAAAATGTTCTAAAAGGGATTGGCCTAGGTTTCTGATCCTAAGATAATTCCTTTCCCTTACTAGCTCCACAGGCAGGAAATTTCAGAAGGAAAGGGAAAGCTGTTTAAGTTGACACTGATGACAGTGGGGGCAAAGAGTAGATTCATATTTTACATTCCTGACTTGCACACTGCTATGCTTATTTTAATGCCTATAGGACAGTAGTGAACAGCGCAGTCAGGTGCTTGGACATGAAAATTAAGTAGGTAGGTACCTATTTTTCCCCAGTTGTCAAAAGAAGGATGGAAACAATGAAGAAATTAATGGAAATGCATTGCTGACATGATTGGTTTGGTTTAAATATTTTCCCAGATAATCCATTACCTCTAAACTAAAAAAGTGAGAAAAATACAGGTTTGGGTTTTTTTAAAGAAACCTTAAAAGAAGCCCCAAACCCAAACAGATGCCCCAAGACAACAACAAAAAACCCCAACAGCCTTCTGCCAGTTCATCTAAGAGGTCAAAGATAACACTTCAGTGTTTTATTTTCTGTTTCCCTTTTGCCACTGCTCTGAAGGAAGAATTAGTACTCTGTTTTATGGTTATGACCTACTTGAAAATAGATTTAGCCACTGAAAGCAACAATTTATTAAAACATTCTTGTTTTCCACATATTGCAGAACACTTAAATTCCATTAAGATAGTTTTCCATGCAGCATTTTTTCCATCCTTGAATGTATTTGGATTATAAGTGAGGAATATTTTTCTGCCGTGTAGTCTCATGGAGGTGCTAGTTGAGCATTTTTGTCCACCCTTTTTTTTTAAGGAATGTAGTTTTACAGAGCTACACTTTCAGCATTCATTGGTAGCAGAGATAAATAAAACAAAATATTTGTAAAAAATTTTACTTTCCTCCATGTAGCCAGTGAGGTGGTTTTCCATGGCAAACTTGGTTTTGAATGTAATTTTTCTTTGTCTCTTGCAACTGTAAAAACAGTAAAAGATACTTGTACTATAACAAGACAGCAGAGATGGCATGTTCTTTTTAAAAGGGAAAAAAATCCTTACCACATCCCAAGCATTGAATTTTTTTCTAATTTTCTGGCTTTTCTGAAGTTCAGTTTAAATATGCACTTGTCCTAAGAAAGTCTTTTCTCAGAAACTGTGAGTAAAACCTAGTCTTGCTTAGTCTGAAAGCAGATCTAGTCAAACTTTTGCTTGGTTTTGAGTTCATTACATTTGAGTCTATGGCCCAATTCTGCAAGCATCTGGATGTGTAACTTCCATCCTATTTATCATTCCTCAAGGTAGGAAATATCAACATATGGAAACACAGTTGAAAAATCATGCAGATAATTTTTTTTAAAAATGTAGTAACTCATCAAATGATCACAAGGAATGAATGTAGGAAATGGATGTTGTGGGCACTCAGAAAAACTTTGCAGATTTAGATATTCCCTCATCCCTCGGGTTGCTGACCTCTTCCAAATTGAGTAACACACTCCAGTCAGTAATTTGGCATGGGAGCTTGCACAAGCATCTTGGACTCTGAACAACAGTGGCTGAGGTGCCTGCACAAATGCTCTTCTGACTTCTGTGAAGCTGGAAGAAAGACCAAAAGGAGTGACAATGCCTGAGGCTGTCACAAATCTCTGCTGAGGGAATGTGAGCCAAAGTACCAAGACAGGGAGTAGAAACATCTCCATAATCCAAAGTACTGAAGATTATATTTCTGCATTTTACAAAGCAGTGGGGATTCACTGGTTGCTATTGTGACCATGTTCTTAGATCCCTGTGACAGAGGGACCTAACAACATGCTTTCTAGTGTCTGTCTTCATTTCTCCAAAGAAAGTCTATTCAATTCAATGTCAGGAAAATGACAGTGATCATTAACAAAAGCCCCTGATTTGCAGAGTAGAGTGATGCTGAAACCATGACAAGTAAGCTCTCTGGGCCAGGGGTCATTTTATTTCTGTTTCTACCCACAATGCTTTGTGTAGAGATTTCTGAGTAGAAAACCCATCAGCATTACAGTTAATTAAGTGTATTCTGGTCTTTATTTGAAGGTCTGACACAAACACAATTGAAACTGAAAGTATTCTCTCTGCAGATCCTACTGGGCATAGACAAAATTGTTTGCAATGTAGCTATTTAAAATTTTTGAATGTAAATGTATTTTTAATATATATTTTTAAATTTTTATGGGTTATGTGTGAATAAAAGAAATTAGGCTAGAACCATTTTGAAATAGCTTTTGTAATGAATATTATGTCTTCAGCCAGAGAAGCAAATGCAAATGCATCTCATCTCCAGCTGCAGATGAGTTGAAATGTGGAGTCCCTAACCCTACACGCATACTTTGAACACTTTTTTTTTTCTGCTGACAGCCTTTTAGCAGCAACCCCTCGGGAGACTTATATTATAAAGTGTAATCTATCTTCTGTTTGATGAATTCTAGGAT
>NW_005054403.1:1114937-1131457 GCF_000277835.1 Geospiza fortis | reverse complement strand
TTTCCCAGCCCAATGTGCCTGTTAACTGCTGAAGCCCTGGTTATCCTTATGTTAGGATTAAATATTCTATATCTGCTAGACTGCAGATATTTCCTTTACCCTCCTCACTCTGACTCCCCCTTTTCTGCCACACCCTGTAGCCCCAAGTGACCCTTCTGTCCCCACTTTGTCACAGAATGAACCCATCCAAATCAGCCCCAACTGGAGCAGTGCCCCACTAAAATGTCCATCTGATTCCCTTCTTTCCCAGCTCCACGGCATACCTGGCTACATAAAAGCACTTGATTTTTTGAACACCAATCACTTTTTTATTCTTACATTCTTTCTGCTAACTTGGAAGATCAGCTGGGAGAGCTGTTGTTTAAGAAAATACAGCTTAACAAGTGGTGACTCGGTAATCTGTATTGTCTGGTATCTTCTGACTTGCATCAGAGATGGAACAACAATAGCAGAGTCTGACTCCATGGAGACTCTGGACTCAGTTTTTTGTGTTTGGTTTTTGGTTTTTTTCTAATAAAGCAAGAACACTTGTTGGTGACTGGAATGTCTTGGGTTATTGCACTGAGACCATATATTTTAGTTGAGCTTTAGTAGGCCTTCTAAAAAATGCACAAAAAAAAGAATTGTTCAGCAAAAAAACAAAGAAATGTTTTTTATGTCTGCAAAAGGCATTGCTTTTGGTGTGATTTCTTCTTCTGAAGTGCATTGTGAATGTAACTGAAAATAAACTGCAAAAGACTGTGCAGAAAGATATAGTCTCAAATAAATCATGTAAGAGATCTTTCCTAAGGAGCAAAAAAATTATGAAAGTGAAAATAAAATACTTCCAGGCCTCTATTTTGAAAACAATGCAAATGTTAGACTACATTTCATTTTTGTATGCTAGTCATCCCTTTCACTAAAAAGAAAAACTGATCCCAACCTTTTCTGCAGTTAAAAACATTTCAAATGTGTAATATCTACCCATCACACTTCAGCCCATCACCACAATCTTTATTCTGATGTGCCATAGAAGGCAATTATTCTCCTTATGGTTTTTTTTTCTTTTTCTTTCCTACATTAATATATTTCCTGTGAGACTGTGAGCCCTCCTATCTGTGTGTGTCATGAAACAAATATTTGAATTGTATGTCATTTTAAAATAGGCCTTTTGAAGAAAAGTGTTTTAATTAACATTTATTTGCAAAGGAACATTTAGGATCCTTTATATCCGAATATAGGTCAGGGCTCCTAAGGAACACCAACGATGTCCGTAAACTCTGCTATTGATACCTTAGTGTCACACTCCCAGCCTCATTAATTCTGCGTGGTTGTGAAGCACTAATTATTTCTATTAAATTCGGTAATGCGTGGTGGCTGCAGCAGAGGTGTGGGCCTGTGGTGGAAGGCGAGGGCCACATGGAACAGCCAGATCTCGTGGGTGACAAGCCGGAGCAGCCTTTGCTGCGGGGGGGCAGCAAAGCACAGGCTCTGTGCCTGGCACAAGGTCACTCTGAAGCTTTTTGCAAGGCTCTGCCTGGAAACCCAGGAGTCTCCATCCAGCCAGTAGCCATGATGGTAATTGGCAGATCATTAGGAGCAACGTGGGAGGGATGGGCAGGGCTGAACAAAAATCAGATGTGTCGCCGTGCTCCCTCAGCCAGGCTGTGCTGGGAGCAGGCTCTGCTGGAGCATCCCTTACACACACCCACGGGGTGGGGGAGCCCTTGGAGCGAGCCCTGGATTCCTCCCCTCCCCTGTGCCTGCAAGGAGCACAGACATTGCGGGGATTTCTTCCCATGTTTGCACTGAAAACCTGAAGCTGTGGGGATTTATTTCCTCAGGTGTTGGAGATAGAAAGGGTAAAAGTAATGAAAATCTGCTAAAGACTGAAAAATAATAAATTCCTCATATTCTCCCCATCTTCTCCAACCCCCTGGAGCATATGAATTCATTGGCCAGATAAGCAGGATACTTTATGCACTTGGCCATGCAATCTTGGTTTGTATCCAGGGGACTTTACAGGTGTAAAATTAACCACAGGAGAGCTCTTCTATTGCTCACCGACTGCAGTGCAAACATATGGAGGACTACAAGTGAAAAATAATTAAAACAATATTTGAGTACATGCCTGTTCTCTCATCTTACATGTACAACACATGTAAATCCATCCTTTTTTTCTTGTTCAATATCCTAATGCTGAAAAGTTTTTAAAACCTAGTTTTCTCTGTAAAATAGCACCTTTTTGAGATAATTTGCCTGTGCTGAGAGCACAGCAGTGTCCAGAAATGCACACAAAATCAAAGGTTTTATTGCTTGGCATGAACAACAGAATACCTTGGAATGATCCTGTGAAAATACTGTGGCAGACTTCTCTAACTTGGCTGCCAGCACCTTTCCATAGCTTACTTCTTAAAAAAATAAATCTACATTTAACTGATACTAAAAGGTCATGGTCCATCAGCTACACTAAAATGTTTTTAAACCCGACCCAATACACACCCATCCAATAAACCAGGGAGGCTCCTTCTGAAATTTTCTTCTATCCAGTACAGAAAATGTATTTTGAAGTTCATCTAGACAGACACACTTACTCAGCAGACCAGAGTAGTTCCAAATTAAGTGGGGTTTTTAATGAAAAGGCCCTCAAACCTTCCTAATTATATCTTTTTTTCTCAAGAGACAGGAACAGCTGCAAAGGTGCCATTCTGATTTCTCTGGTAAGTAGCCAGCATTTTATTTACTTATTAAGATCATTTAACAGTCCTGAAAGGTGCCAGCTTGAGAGATGAAGAACATGCAATTCTTCGGTTTTTTTCCTCTTTTTATTTTTTATTGAAGTGGCCAGAGCTACTGTGGCACAGGCAGCTGTGTCATTAGCTTTCCTGCTGTGCCTTGCAAACTCAAAAAAGAGATTCAATCAAATTTCTCCCTCAAGTGGGAAGTGTTGCAGAGTCACTGAAACTGGGGTGGGACCAAGGGGAGAAGAAAACAAGGAATACAAATATCAGAGACAGCAAAGTGCCGGGGGAGAGAGTGTGGGTGGACAGAGATGAAGCACAGCACTGCCAGGGAAGGCAAGGATGTGCCTGCAAAGAGGGAGCAGACCCCACAGTAGCTTCATGCAACAATGACATGGCAGATCTACTCCCACCTCAGATAACAATGTTGTCTCAGTTTTCCCCCACTCGAATAAAAGCAAATTATGCTTCCCTTCTGACAGCACTGTGCACTTGACTGAGGATCTAGAATATGTTGCTCTTAAAATAGATTAATATACATATATATCATTGTATTTGTGTGTATAGTGACCGAGGATTTCTGCCCCAGTGTTTGCCATCATAAATTACAGAGCAACTGCTCCAAACTGTTAGTAACCCACTACTGGCGATTGCTTTGGGGGCGGGGGGCATGTCACAGCAATTACATCTGCAAATATGGTATGGGTTATGTTCTAGTAGCTCTTATTTTTTCTAAAGCACCAAACAAAAAGAAACAATACAAACCACTGCCTGGTTACAAATATGAAATCCATTAGATCAATTAGTGGCAGAAGAAGGAACATTTGGATCCATATTTGGGGTCATTATCGAATCTGCTTCTTACATTTATTGCAGTCAGCTTAATCTAATGCCCCTCACCCGATCTTGTGCCTGTGACTGCAGGTGTGTACATGCACAGGCACAGAAAACATATATCCATTATTTGCATGTAGAAACACAGCTGGTTAACATCATTTCAATAGCATGCAGGCATGTGTAAACTTTCACGTAGCAAAGTTCTTTTTAAACACTGGCTTTGGAGATTGACCTCTCAGAACTATTCCCATGGCCCAACTTCCCACCATGAGCATTAGCAGGAGTGGGTTTACAGCTCAGCTGTAGCTGAATGCAGGTTTGAGTCCCTTACAGCTCTCCTTTAACCTGGGTTTGATTGGCACTGCCCGTCCTGGTGGAATGGGGCTTGGCTAAGTGAGCTGAAGCCCAAGAAGGGCTGTGGCTGGTAGAGCTGCAGGAGCCTGAGCCAGTGTCAGGACACTGCCCTGCCAAAGGCCAGGTGGGTTAAAGACTGTGCCAGTCCACTGCACCATTACAGCTGTAGCCCCAGAGTGTGTTACAGCCAGCACAGACCTAGGGCCAAACTGACCAGGGTCAGCTGCATCAAGTCTGGTTGTCTGACCTTTGCTCAGGGAATGAAACCCCCATTCTTCTCAGGCCCCTTTGTTTGGATGGGGACAGGACTTCCCAGGTTACTCTTGCAGGCCCCTGTGGCTGTGCCCCTTTCCTCTGGTTAGGGTGACTTCTGGAGGGAATCACTGTGAATTGCTTCATTTTCCTCTTCCATTGTCTGTGGTGAGGGAAGATGGCAAAATATCTTGGAGACAGTATAGCTGGGGATGATCTCAGAGTACAAGTGGAAAAAAAGGCAGCAGCAGCAGGCAGCTGGAAAAGGAGAATTAGGCAGCCCTGTCCCACTTCCAGAGCAGGGGCAGAGTATGAGACTGGCAAAAAAGTCAGTCTTGCACTGTCTCTCCTTGGTTTTGAGGGCCCAGTGTAGAGTTCAAGACTTCTTCACAATGAAACAGCTGGGCAACACCTGAAGGCAGTTTAGTTAAATCCTTACTGGACTATTTTGGGTGCCAGGCTGGCTGCTTATGAGGAAGTAAATACTTAAAAACAAAATGTTCAAGAGTTTTTCCCAAGCCCTGTGTGCTGGAAAGAGGAAAAAATTAAACACAGCAAAGTGTATGGGCCAACAGCAACCCAGCTTGACTGGAATGTGGAAGTCACTCAAAGGAGAGACACACAAAATATGGATGAGGCATAGCAGTGTGGAGCAGCTTCTGCCTGCCTGGGCATCCCTGCTGGGCCTGCCCACCACCTGTATGACTGCCCCCTTACTTCAGCTCAGTCATCCTCCCACCTTGGAATAGCACTGCTGGGTGACAGGCCGGCATGAAAACATCAGGCTCATGTTCTTCATGAAATCCAGCTAGTGATTTTAGTGGATGGAAAAAATGGGACTGATGGAGATCCATCTCCGGGTGGCTTTTGGAGTCTGGGTAGCACACTCTGATGGTACCAAGGCAGCCCCTATGGGTACTGCCCAGCTAGGAGGAATGATGGGGCCATGGGTGCCAGGTCACACCAGGCAGAATTAAAGTTTCTCATGTCATCAGGACAAGTAGTGAGCAGGGCTGGTCAGGCTTCAATAGGCCATTTGTCCATACTTCTTGAAAGGCATCTTGGATGTGGAATGCACAATTTTGACAATGTCATGCTAACATTAATGTAAGTGCAAAGAGAAGCATTTATTGCCCTCATGCGAAATGGGTTTGAAGCAATCAGACAAGGACAAGAACAAGGAGCTGGGGGCACACAGCTGGGCCAGGGAAAGATGTGCCAGTAATGGACTGACAGGAATGTCCTGTGCCCAGTCTTAAGGACAGAGTAACAGCTGGTTAAAAATGATCCTTCCAGAGCTGCTTTGCCCACGAGCAGAACAGCAGACCATTGCTGGCAAAGGCAAGTTCAGTGCTTCTGGCCATCATCTGGGAGAGAATGATACAGATGGTGAAGAGAAACCAGATGGAGTCAGAGCAGGTGTTGCATGAGCCACTGAAGAGCTCTTAGCATCAAGGCATCTATAAGCACAGGAGGAAAGACATTTGCAGGAACCACTGCCTGCCTCCTACTTCCCTTTGGGGGCAAAAAATGTAGGTTTTATCGGAGTATTTTACACATGGATTTGCTTTTTATGCTTTCCTTGGACCTTTTGAAACCTGAACAAGTAAAAATTGGTGTGGTCACATATGGAAGTCCCCACACAAATTTCTTGTGTCTATGTGGCACCTAACATCACTTGTAGTTCTATGGGAGAATGAAGAGTTCAAACTCAGGCTGGGATGCATACGTGTGCATATTCCCTTCGTGTATTCTTTCTGAAGTGTCTGGAGGAGGTGTGTTGTTCTAAAGTGTCTGTGTGTGTGTGTTCTGTTGGTGTTAAGTGAATGCTTTGAAGAGGACAAACATTTGTCAATTTTAATGCCTCCCTGACCTTCTGTGGTAAAAAACACTGCAGCTACTGGGCTGGAGACCTTACAGGCCTATTTACTGCTATCACCAACCATAAAAGCAGTCCTGCAGCTACCTTCTCTTCTGGGATTTAGATCCCATTCCTTTGAGAGCCAAAGGCCAATGGCAGCACATAAGGCTCTCAGCCTGAAGACCTTTGTTGTGATAATCCAACACCCAACCCATAACTAAGGCACAATATGGCAGTGGGCACACTAAACTCAGCTGGGAAGCTCTTCAGGGCTCAGGGAAGTCATGGAGCCTGCCCATGGCCTCATGGCAAGTCAGCAGGGGAGGGATGTGACCACAGACACACAGGGAGGGATGTCCAAGTGCCAACAGGGACATGTGGATGTCTCACAGGGAGAAGCTCCCTGCCACCATGGTACCTCCAGTACCAATACCACAGTGCAGCACAGACGTTTCAGTGACCTTCCCCTTCCCATGCCATGCTTATAAATGTTGCCATCCAGGGCTGAAGTGGAGGTGGGCTTGCCCTGTTGACCAGAGGCACTGCTAAAATTGCAGCCTAAAATCTTCAAAATTCTGCCTTCCAGCAAGTTTTGCTCTCTGTTTGCTTCTCCTGGTAGCTGTGCAGCTTGTGCCTGACTCAGGCAGATTCTCCATCCCCTGAAAGCAGCTTTTGAGCCAGGAGCGGATGCATGCTCCATCCTTGCTGCCACTTGCACGCTCGTGCCAGGCTCTCCCAGAGCTCGTGATCACACTAGCCCTGCAGTGCCTATCTGCTCAATAACATGTGTCCATGGAGGAATACTAATAAGCTGATTCCTTAGCACCCCCAGATCTGTGGGTAGGAAGGGTTTCCTCTTTCTCTCCTGCTGACCCTCAGATTTCTGTTTTTTCACAGCACTGCTGGTGTGCGCTGATCTGAAACAGAAGAGGGAGGTCCCTCTTTGCCATTTTTAATTGGTTTCTAAGCCATTTGTGCTTTATTTCAGCTCAAGACCCCTACAGCATTTTCTCATCTGTTATGTCTCTCTTCAGTGAAGAAATTTGGACAGAAAATATCTCCTGTTAAAGTGAAGGGAAAAGCTGGGAAAGAATGCAGGGTGTTAAACACACTGCCATGAGCTTGAGAGCCTTACCATGTGTTCCTCAAGCTGGGTTGCCTGCCATAATACTGCCTGAAACACAGCTTTCCCTTCAGGCCCACCAGCAAAGTTAGGGCCCTTCTTCTCTATTACAAGTGGCATCATCTGGGAATGTCACAGCCCAAGGAGTACAAGCCCCACAGCATGGAAAAGTTTTGTTGCTGTCCTCACAGATAGAGACACAGAAATCCATCAAAATATGTTTCATCATCTTTCTTTTCTGTTACCAAGCCCTGTTAATGTAATGAACAACTGCTGTCTTTGTAGTGAGCTCCTGTGCTATTCATTCAGGGCATTTAAATGGATTTTCTCATGGCAGCACAGGCAGGACTATGCATGCACGGATCTTGGGGAAAAAGGGTGTTCCCAGCAGTGGAGGTGGGACACATGGCAATATCAGGGCCAGAAACTGATGCGCTGGAGACACCTCTGTCACTGCACTGCCAGAGAACATGGTTTAGGCAAGGACAAAGCCCTGGCTTGGGCTTTCAGGGGGCAAAATGCCCAGGGACCTGCCTCCCCTAATGCTCAGCTCCTGTGAAAGTGAAAAGTCTCATTGTCCATGCTCTTGAAAATGTGGTCCTTGGGTGCTGCCACAGTAAATCACCTGTGATGTGCTTGAATCCAGTGCAGGATATGCAGTCACCTTTCTTGATGAAAAGAAGGGTTCCTGCAAGCTTGTTCTTGGAAATTGCATTTATAAGCTTGCTTCAGCCACCCATGCACTCTGCAACAGTCAGCAAAATGTGTTCAGATTTAATGTCAACAGCTCCTGGTGCAACATTTCTTTGGGGCAGAGATGAGCAAAGCAAAGAGGCAAAATCTGCTCAGTTGTGATGACTCTTGTCCTGTCCTTTAGTAGGTCATGAGAGCACAAAATACCCATCTCTTCAGTGAGGGGAGGGGGTAATGAAGCAGCTGCAGAAGGAGGAAACCAAGCTGGAATGGGGATGTCAGATCAGATGTTAGTGCACTTTGCAAATAAATCAATGCACCAGTAAGTAATTTCCACCATCATGCTTCACCCATCCCAATTCTGCCTAGAATTAAAACTTGAAGCCATATGTCTCCCCTCCAAAATTATTGCACTGTTACCTGGGCAAGAGTTTAACTGCTGATTTCACAATAATGCTTTCCTATTTCAAATCTGTGTTTCTTGGTTGCACTGGCCCAAATAGCTGGGTTGCTCTTGCTGTTACAACTTTAAAAAAATGCCTCTCAGTGCACACCAAAATACTGTGCTTTGGAGGCAAGGAAAAAGACTGCAGAGAGTGAGGCAGATAGTGGCTTTTCTGAGAAAAAAGAGTGGAAACCATCTACAATGGTAAAGTCCTTCTAGGACCTGACTGTGTGTGAAAAGGCAGGCAGAAGACCTGTTGTGTCCCCTGTGGACTGACACTTGGACCTTCTGTCAGCAACACCATCTTCCTGTTCAAGTCACCATAGTTAGTGACTGCAGCATGCCAGTTGAGTTGCTCTTGATCTGTGCAAATTCAGCTTTTCCATCAAACCAGCAATGAGTTTCCATCAAACAACCAATGAGTTGCCTTTTTCCTCCATCTTAAGTCAAGACAATGAAGCCACAGAGCACACAGTAGTGTTTTTTTCCTGTGGGGAGACACTGTTGCCTGAGGAATCAGCTCTTTGTTTAAGAATAGCTTTATTAAAGGAGAGAAGATTGTGGGGATTAACCCCATCTCTTGCCTTTTCTGGGGGCAGTTTCCCAGGGTTCCACAATGGGGGAGTGCAGGTGGGATCCATTTTCACTTAAGAGGTGCATAAGAATCTAAGTCCCTGAAATCATCTATCAGACCTAAGAGTTATTAAGTTCAAGAACTGCCAGATGCAGACACCTAGAAAGAGTACAGAAAAAAAGGCTGGTGCAACACCACCCTTGTCCTCATCCATGTTTTCTGTCTCCACCTACTGCAGGACCTGCCAAGCCAGAGGTGGTGTTTGTGATTCAATTTCATATATCACAATAGGCCCTCCCTCTGGAACTTTTCTAGTCCCCTTTCTAGTTGCTTTGAGCCATTTATGGCAATGAGTTGTACAGCTGTAATTATGCACAGTATGAAACCAGCTTCTTCTTGTGTTAGTTTTCAAATCTGCTGCCTCTTTGTTCCATGGAGTGCCTCTGAACTCTTGTGGTAAGAGAACAAAATTTGCTCCCTGGCCACCTTCCCCATGCCAGCTGTGATTATATTGCCCTCAGTCACAAATTGCCTCTATCATTTCTGCTACTGATTTAAGGGAGCAGGGTCTTGGTTTCTTTATTCCTTCTTCAAATGTAAGAGATTCTGTGCTTCTGATCAACCCCTTCATTCTTCTCTCTACCCTCTCTACTTCCTCTATATCCCTTTTGGTAGAGGCTGACCAGAGCTGCATACAGTAACCATGGTGTCTGTGCTCTATTGTTTTCTGCACAAGCATTGCCTACTTTTCCTTCTGCATGTACAGCACAAGAGGAGTGCTAATTATTCTGCCCTGCCTGCTGAAAACTGATAGATAAGTGTATAGCCTGTCCTCCATTTCACTCATTGAGGTTGTTCATGAATGTTGGTCCTGGAAGAAGAATGTGCAAGTTTGTGATGCTGGTACACACTCCTGGATTCATTCTGGTAAGACACTGAGGAGGTGATTCCACGTGCTCCAATGCAGGCTGGCCTCACAAGCATTATCAAAACCCAGCAAAAACAGTTTGGTTTTCAGCCACAGTCCACAGTATCTCCAGGATTTACAGTGTTTTCAAAAAATAAAAAGCTCTCACTTTCCTCAGGGAGATGCTTGAAATTTCCTGGAGAAATTTTAAATCTTTCTATTAATAAATTTAGCCTAGATCGAGCTCAGTAAAACATTAAGCATTAAACGTCTGCTGAACAGGAAGAACTACTACAAATGCTAAAAATGTGTAATCCCATTCCTATTTAGGTCTTCATTCATCATGGCAATTAAATATGTGCATTAGTGCTCTGCTGCGCTAGGATCTAAGCACTTACATACAATTAAATGTTGCACTGAACCAGGTCCCAAAGCCAGATTTTAACCTATATTTCTGTCTACTGTGTACCTCAGCTTTGTGCCCTGAATATTTATTATTTGAAAGGATATTTTTCCATGAAGAGGGAGTTACTTTAAAATATGTCACATGCACTCTTTTAATGATTCCAGCTTGCAGAATTATTTTGCAATGGGAATAATTAATAAGGTTTAGTATATAAATATTTTAAAAATAGGTTCATCTCTTGCTTAACCACTTCACGACCATTCTAGGCTGCAATGTGTTTACAGGTTTGGCTATGTATGCATCAAAACATGCTGGGGCTATGTGTGAGGTAAAGAAATAAGAGTTTCATATTGTTTTACCTACACATATATTGAATTTATTATAAAGATTACCTGAAAAACAGGATAGAAGCCATTTTAAATTTCATCTAATCCAACCACTGTACTTTCAGCTATAAGCTTGAGTGACCATTAAGATCTACAGCAGCACAAAGGCTTCAAGAGAAGACACAAGCACTGGTGTTTGCACTGCTGCCTGCAGCTATCTCTGGTTTCCTTGGGTTTGCATTGTAAGCTTATTTAGCCAGGAATGCTTCTTTTAGCAGCAGCATCTGCAGCATATTGAATATTGGAGCATGCTGCCATCCATTCTGCTTTCATCCAGTTGAATTGCTGGAGTGAATGAGATGCAAAGAATTCCTAAGACTTGCCCACACAATGAGTCAGTGGCCCAGTTGTTTTCAAAAAGAGAATAAATTTTCTTTCTCTTTGCTTTAACAACTTTATTGCAAGGCACCCTTTATACACATTAGACTATTTCTCTTTTTCAGGAGGGGTGGGTATTCATGGGTACCATTTATGCTTCCACTTGCATATTTGATCATCACCTTTCCTGATGGAAAAAAAATCTTCCCTAGGAATTACTAGTGAAATGTTTTCTCTTTGTTGTATGAAGTCAGTGGAGAGAATAAAGTAAATAAGTGAATTTTCCTTGGCACAAACAAAAAGACACAAATTGTTGTTGGCATTGTCTATTATACAGTCCTGTCTTTCCTCTCACTTGCCAGACATGGTGTTGCTGCCTTTGGAAGCTTTTTTTCTACAAGACCTGACAGTTTTTCAGATCAGCCTAATGACCACATAGCATCCGCTCATGCCCTGTAACTACCCTGCCATTTACTCCTAAAACTTTTTGCCTCATGATTTTCCTCTATTTTTGTATGATTTTTAGATGATGATGATGATGATTTCTAAATGGAAACCAGAATGTTTTTCTATTTACTGGTCTTGTGTCTTTATCTTTTAAATTCAAATTTTTTTAATGAGGCTGAAATTCCACAGAGGTGATGGACTCATACCAATGGATGGCAGTGTCTGCATCCTTGGAAATACAGCAGCAGCAGCAGTACATAGCACCATGAACTGGCACACCACAGTGCACAGATTTAACTTAAAAACCTGATAATGCCTCAAGAGTCTTGAGTGTAGCCACATACACATTAGCTGCAAATATGCTTTTTCCCCCCACAACTTCACTGGCTTCTTGGGGTTATTTTTTTTAATCTCTCCAGAACAGATTTAAACAACATTCATCACACACCATCAGGAATTGAGTTCAGCTGCAGTATATGTATGTGAACTTGTGGTCTGACCCACCCTGGGTTTCTCCTTCTCAGACCAGCCCTGCTTATCATCTCCACTCAGTGGTAATGTCATCTCTGCTCTGTCCTTGGTTGTAACCTCACCAAATTACTCCCCAAAACAGTAAGAAACAGCTGAAATTTGAATTGGAATTTTCACTTAAAAGAATCCAGTGAAGAGATATTAAGCTATTCTGAGCTGTTTTGTATTAAGCTATTTGGGTGACAGTGAGTGAACCCTCTATTTGTTAATACTGGTAGTGCTGCTTGCCACAAGCTGGAAGAAATGGGCTCATACAATGTGCTTTTTTTCACGTGGCATCCCACACTTCCAGGCTTCCATGGGAATATATGAATAAATCCAATTAAAACATTTTTTTAATTCCTTTTTTACTCCCACTCTGTTCACCAGATGTGCCAACTCATCCTGGGCTTTGGTTGCCAGCCCGGGCTTCCTTTTTTTGTTTATTGAGTTATCCTCAGTAATGTGTGTTCCCTCAGGGCCAGATCCTGGATTCACTTAGAGTCCTACAGCCATGGTCCTCAGTGGGTGATGGCATTCATGTGGTAAGTGGGTGTGGAGCTGGGAATACATCCCTGCCTGTGGGGATGGGTCAGCATGTCCATGATGATGCATGCAGGGGATCAGAGCCGCTCACCCTCGCAGGCTGTTGGGAGTACCTGCCATAGCTAGCAAAAATTAGCACAACTGAGATCATATACATTTTCATTAATCTTCGTGAGCCTTAAATAAAAGGAGCACTGCTGGCAGCTCTGATTAAGAGCTTTCTATTGATCATAAAAGCCTAACGCTAAAATGAATTGTTTAATGTTGGAGGATTGAGATAACAGCCAAATAATTTGATTTATCACAAAACCAAGACATAAGAAGAAAGAAAATACTTCAAATAAGAATGCTACAGTCTCTGTAATAGGCCCTGAGCTTGTTTCAGGCAGATCAGGAAAACAGCCCAGCCTCCTTGGCCAAGTCTGCACCTCAGTACAAAGTGGTCACAGCCACTTGATGTCTGATGAGTGCCTTGGCCAGCACTGTGCAGAGGAAGAAGGCTTGAGATGCTTTAGCCTTGCACAATTAACCCATTCCTCTTCTGTGTGTGTGTGCTTTCACATGCCCCCACTATAATAGATACACATTTTTATGCAAAGCAAGAAAATAAATATACAAATATTATCTATTGTGTGCGGAATTCGCCCTGCTTGACCATTTCAGTCATCTGAAAGCTGGGCACTTGAGCTAGTTATTTATATTTAATAGCATCTGTTATTATCAAAAAGAGGGAAAGCAACTCCTTGGTGAATATCCCTTTGAGGGGATCTGACTCACCTTCTGTTCACTATTTTGGGAGGGAACCAAGGCTCTTACTCGTTGTTTGATTAAGCTAGATACTGGTGCTCCTCAGTGTGTGTGGGGGATGATAGAAGGCGTGAGAAGTAACACAGTGATGAGCCTGCAAAACTCCCTCACAGCAAGCAATCTGCCATTGCAGTGTGTACTGGAGGCTGACACAGAGCTTGCCACCCCAGGCACAAAATGCACTTGCAAATCCCCTGCCATATTCTTGATAATGAGTAAAAAACAGAGCTCCTCTTCTGACCCCACCTCTGACTACATTCACACTTCTTAGCAACATGATTTTCTTTCAGCATGGTGGAGTTCTTGGAAGGATTTTGGCCATTCATCATCAGCCCTGTAGTCTCTGGGAATAAGGGAATAGGGAGGTGGTAGACAAGTCATTTGGGAGAAATAAGACATATTCCAAATTTCTCCATGCCTACTTAGCTCCCAAAATGTCTGCTCTGGCTCTGTTAGCAGTTAAGCATCTGTCAAGTTGCTCTGCTCTAGCCAAAGCTGACAGTGGCCAGCCAACTGCAGGCTGGGCAGCGGAGCTCTACCAGGAGTAAGGCAGACCTTGCCCATGAGCTGTGTGAGCTGTGCAGAAAAGGCTGAGAGAAGCCCAAAGACCAGGAGCTCCTTCACTTGTCCACCAGAAGATACTTGTCCCTGGGTGGACAGAAGTTTGCAAAGGAAGCAATGGTGTCTAAAGGTGTGTGCCAAGCACAGGGAAGTATGTGCTGAGCATGAGAGACATTTGGGAAGTGTGTGTCCACCTCAGCAGGGCTTAGGGCACAGGAAACTCTCCCCTGGAGGGAGGGTGTGTGTGTGTGTGTGTGTGTGTGTGTGTGTGTGTAAGTGGCATATCCTCCTAACCTTCACTAGCCTATGCATAAAGTTTTTTGCACTGTGCCTTTTTCATAAATGTGTTTGTATGTCTCTCTGCTTTTGAGCATAGGCCTTAAAAAAAGTGCATATGCTACTTCAGTCTGCCACCCAAATTCTCCTCCTAGTCTCCCACCTGGTTTATTCAGGACTTGTCCTGCTTTGGTTCCCACTTTATTGGTTGCACTGCTTTAGATTTTTCCATATACATGAACTTGTATAGATGCCAGATAGCATCAAAGATCCCCACAATAATTTCCTCCTGGAGACCTGCCAGAAAAAAATAGGGCAGATAAGAGCCTGTCCATACACTGTTGTGGTGGAATTAATCTGTTTTTTGTTTTTAAGCATCAGCCTGGTTCTGCTCTCCTCCACAAGAGGAAGAACCTTCCCAGTTTTCACTATTCCCTGGTTGCTTGTTGAGTCTCTCTTCAAGTCACAACTTTCAACTACTGACCCTTTAAATTTCCTGGCATGGACTCATGTAATCTCTTTCTGCTCCTTATAGCCCAGTGGAGATTGACTCTGACAGCATCACAGTGGTTATGGCTTTGCTTTTGGTTATCGTTCTTTACAGATTTTAGCCAGGCTTAGTCAGAGGCAAGCAAGTGTAGGGGAAATTCTTATTTAGTGTTAGTGCCCTAGGTTTGGTAGCTGTGCCTTTTCATGGCATCTCACTGTGGAAGATTTTGCATTTTTCAATAAAGAAGTGAATGTTAAAGCACAAAGGGAGTATTCTTTCTCCTCTGTTGTTTCTTTATGTGTTTTGAAGTTCTGAATTCTAACATGTTGTGCCCATGTGAAGAGCAACATTTCAAGTACTGTCTGCTTGTGGTGATCCCAGTAAGCAGTGGATGCCATTAATGGAGTCCCACATTTTTTGAAGAGGAATATAGATGGCATATGGCACAGAATAATAATTTCATAGTAATGAGCAAAAGCCAGTTATTAGCAAGACACTGCTTTGTAGCTAATGGTGTTATGGATAGTGAGAACCTGTTCTGAGTTCTGGGAAACAGCTGAATTCTCTCCCCTGCAGAAACAACACCAAGCCTAAAACACCACTGATCCTTTGGTAGATTTTGGGGAAGCTGTCACAGTGCTCAAGGACGAGCTGCAGCACAGCTCTGGGAGTGGGCTGTGCTGCAGCTGGCAGGAGAGCTGCTGGCAGCTTCACTGCAGAGCTAGGCCAACCTGAGCAGCAGAACAAAAAACTCCGCAGGTGGCACGGCCATGCAGCCATTGCCACTGCGCTGCTGTCCCCACGCATCCATAAGCAGCAAATGTTTGTGTTTCTGTGCACAACAGGCACAACATGGCAGAAGTAAGAGCTGAATTATTGTCAGGTTGGTTTGGGAGAGGGTTGTTGGTTCATTAAAAAGCACTATCAATCTGAAGGATTTTTTATAACCATTGGAAGAAGACCAGCAATGATACAAGTGGTCACAGGCAACTTTGTGAGTGTGGCGGAAGGAAGTGGCGGAAGGAAGTGGCGGAAGGAAGGAAGGAAGGAAGGAAGGAAGGAAGGAAGGAAGGAAGGAAGGAAGGAAGGAAGACATTAAAAAGAGGGAAAGGTTGGACCAGCTAAAATAACCTGAAAAACCCAGCTGTTGGTGATCTAGCTCTTAAGAAAAGAGCTGGCATTTGAGGATATGCTGACATTGATCTATGATTATGTATGATGGTCAAAATCCTTAAAAATGACTAATGATTTCTTGTGCCTCATTTCCCAGTGACAGAAATGAACCAGGCTTGCAGAGAGCTGCATGCCCAGAACACCCTGGCACACCACAGGTGCTGCACACTCAGCCGCGCTCCTCCCTGGACAGCCTCAGTCCACAAAAGGCTGGGTTGGTGACCTCTGTCATGTCCTTCCTGCCCCTCTGCACACCAACCTGACTTTGGTCTGGACCTCTGTCCCTCTGAGGGGGACAGATCACACCCACCCAGCCCAGTTGTTCCTCCCCCTTCAGCACTGAACTTCTCCCGTCAGAAATTAGGGATTTGGGGTATTATTTAAAAATAAAGCCAGCAGCAGGTTCCCATGGCCCTGCTCCCCTCAGACACCCTGTTTTGCCAGTTGCCATGCCAGAGGGTCAGCAGGGCCAGCCTCCCCCTATCCCTGGGCCACCACCGTCTCCCCAGGTCCTGCTAATGGCAGTGCCTCCCCCAGGTCACAAAAGGCCACATTAAATGATTATTAATTACAACAGGACCAACAGTGGTGACAGTGGGCCCCAGTGTAGGGGCAGTTGCCCTCAGTGGCCATAGGATTTGCCTGGCTGCCCATCCTGAAGGGCTTCCCCAAGGCTTCACACCACACACCCCTACAGAGATATGGTTCCCACACAAAGTACAGCACCCCCAGAGCAGATGTCCTGCAGCTGCTGTCACCCAGAAACTTCCACAAAAAACTCTTTCCAGCAGCACTTGCCGGGGGTATGGAGCCACGGCAGGGGGGGGGGCGCCG
>NW_005054403.1:1078523-1114911 GCF_000277835.1 Geospiza fortis | reverse complement strand
GCAGGAAAGCTGCAATGTCGTGAGCAGAGCTCACAGGACAGGGTGGTGGAGAATTTCATTCCCCCTCTCCGGAAAGCCCAGGCCAGGCAGTGAACATGAGCCAACGCCACTCAGCAAAAGCCAGCCCTGGCCTGCCGCCATCGCCTCCTGATGAATGAGCTGCAACGTGCTCAAAGGTGAGAAGGCCCAGCTAGACCCGTATCTCGCAAGCCTTGGCAAAACTGTGGTAAAAACCTGTGAAATAGCCTTTTTTCCCCCCCTTCCTTCTGTTTTCACTTTTTGTTCATGTTTTGGGCTCTGTGCCCCCATGCAGCATGCCTGAGCGGGTCAGGGCTGAGGGGACAGGCCGTGGCAGAGCTCTGAGCCTGGTGGGGTGGGAAGGAGGGCGGGCGTCAGTCTTGAAGCATTCAAACAAATGCTGCACTACTCCTAGAGTGATGTCAGGCCACCTTTTCTGCTCAAATTGTAGTAAAAATAAATACAGCTAGAATGTGTGGGCATGGTTTGGAAAAGGATAAAGGGGACATTTCAACACTGGTCTCACTGAAGTGGAAATGATTTCTGATAGCCAGCTGGAAGCTGGCACAGGCACTAGGCTGAAGTTGAGAGTTCATGCAGCTGGGGTTTCATAATACCAAATTGCTAGTCTTTCATTTATTACTTGAGTCGAATCCTAAAATCTTATTTATATGATTAGTCCCTCTGGGCCATATCCTTATTTCTCTTACACCAGACTGACTCAGAGGAGGGGGACATCTGTGAGGCAAAGCCTTCTCATTAAAAGGTCCCTCTAGAATGGAAAAATGAAAGCCAGCTATGGTAACGTCCTCTAGCCTGCGGCGAGGAGGCTCAGACCAGCACAGAAATGAGTTACACACCAGGCAGCTCTCTTCAGCAGAACTAGCACAGCCCTCCAGAGTCCTCCACGCCTTCCTTCTTCAGATGAAGGTTCAGTTCAAGTACCTGGTACTAATCATCCAGGTCTTTAATTTTTTTGGGGCTAACTTACGTCAAAACCTGATCCCTCTCCACACTGGGCAGCAGGCAGCCATTACTAGGGGAGTATTTTGTGCAGAGATGGCTGGGTCAATAGCCTAGTTCTTTCATTTGAACCCATAGCCATGGGGACATTGTGATGGACAGCTCAGTGTATCACATAGTGTGGATTCAGTAATTTTGCTGCAGACAGGCCCAGCCCGGTGGCAGAAGATGTTGCATTGTGCTTGACCTGGAGGCCAGGGCTGCTGGCAGAGCAGATCACCCTCCTTATGGATTTGGAAAACAGCTATATCAGGTGGGACACCAGGAACTGCAGACCCCTCCAGCAGAATGATGGGCAGAGGTTGGGGAGGGAGATCTACCCTGTTAGTCTGGCAGAGAGATATCTGAAATCATGGAGGTCTGAGCTTGTCCATCCATGTGATGAAGCACAGGTTTATTATTCATCATAGAATTAGGTTGGAAAAAACCTCTAGGACCATCACATCCAACCATAAACCCAGCTCTGTCAAGTCCACCATTAAACCATGTCCCCAAATGCCACATCCACATACCTTTTGAACACTTCCAGGCCCATTCCAATGCCTGTTCACTCTTTCAGTGAAGAAATGTTCCCTAATACCAAACTTAAACTTCCTCATGTGCACCTTGAGGCCATTTCCTCTCCCCTTGTCTCTTACATCAAAGTGCTCCTTTCAGGTAGTTGTAGAGAATAATGTCAACCATGAGCCTCTTTTTCTCCAGGCCAAGCAACCCCAGCTCCCTCAGCTGCTCCACATAAGACTTGTGCTTCAGACCCTTCACCAGCTTCTCTGGACACGCTCCAGAACCTCAGTGTCTTTCTTGAACCAATAGAACCAAAACCAAACACAGTATTTGAGGGGCAAACTCACCAGTGCCACCTCAGACCCACATACTGCCCAGGCAGCTGAGCCCAGTGGGCAGAATTTTTTAATATAGGGTCAGTGGAAAGGCAATTCCTCCAGGCTTGATTCGGGGCCTGGCAGGAGTCCAGCACAAGTGTCCCTGCTTGTGCTTGTCCTGCATATCTAATCCTGTGTCTATCTCTCTCCAACACAGTGCAGGGCTCCTTGCACCTGGTGGAGTAGGCCCTGCTATATTTTGATTTCTGAGCCTTCACCTTAATCAGCAGCTCCCTGCAATAATAGTTGTGGAATGAAAAGGCAGAGAAGAAAAGGCAGGAGAAAGAGGGTGAAACGGAAGGAAGTGGCCAAGCTCACTGGCACACAATATGAACTCAAATGAAGGCAACCTGGTTTCTGTGTTTATTCTGTATAAATACTCCAAACAATTTACAGAGATGGGGAGAAGGCTTTGGAGCAAAACCTTGCAGAATCAAGGCTGCAGTGCACTTACTAAGGGATGTGAGAGGCTCTAGGATCTGAGGCAGAAATTCCCCAGCAGAAACGTTATGCTGTGGGGAATCACCAATTACTCCTGTTAGCACCTGCAAGCAGGCATTTTAACAAAGCAGCATTCTCTCATTCTGTCGAAATGCACAGCATATCCCGCCAGGCTAATTAAATAGCAGCCCCTCCCTTACAAATAAGGGCACTGTAGAGGGTGTGCTTGAGCTCAGCCCCTGCGCACAAAGGGTGACTATTCCCAGGCTGGATTCCAACAAGGAAATAAAGACTTCCAGCAACAGGAATATGCTCTGTGCCTGATGCCACTGCTCAGCTCACTTGGCAAAGCCAGCCCTCCACCAACCTCCCTCCCAGCCAGCCCCACCGAGACTGCCCAGACTTACTGGGAGCAGGCAAGTTCTGCTGGCTTCAGCTTCGCAGTCACTGCCTAACTGCAGGGCAGCACCATGTGCCACGGGGCAGTTTTGTTTGTCACCTTTCAGGGTTTTGTGTCAGTCCCATAAAACACAGGCACAGTGCATCCAGCACAGCGTGGTACGGTGTGCAGCACAGTGAGGTCGCCTGCACCTGGACACCTCTGGGACCCGTTACCCTTGCTGAGGGTGGGATAAAAAGTACTTTGTTTTGTGCCTGCATTTTTGAAAACTGAGAAGAGTGCTCAGGGATTTCTGAAGCTTGACTTGATTAGCAGTTAATGATGTGTATCCTGAGGAAAAAGTAAGATTAAATATTCTGAGTGTATTGAGCAGGGCATTTTAAGCTTGAGATTTATAGCTATTTTGTTAGTATTTCATGAAGTGTTTAGGTCTGTTCAACTCTTGGTTACACAGCCGCTCAGTATTTTGAACACTTATTTTATGCAGATATAACTTAAACAACCAATGCTGTATGAAAATGTGTAAGGGCATGTGTTGTAACTGCACATTAACTCTTTGGGAACGCTATTGAAAAGCAGACACACAGGAGTTACTTCTCCAGCAACCCACAGATCTGTGCTGAAGTGCTGCTGCCTCATCCCAGGGCCATTCCAGACCCAGCTGTCTTGAGCACTGCACCTTCCAGTCTGGGAAGAAATCTGTGGCCAAGCTTGTCCTCTTTGCTTACTTCCTCAGCCCTTGCCACTCTCTCATGACTCATCTCAGCTGGAGTTGCCTTACCCTCAGTCTTGAGCACAGTTCTGCACTTTCCCATGTGTTGTATTTCTGAGTTGCATCACCCATTTGTGGCCTCTACCCTGCAGGTGCATCCCAATGCAGTTGCCTTGGTGTCACCCCACAGTGTTTCTGTCCTTGGCCCTTGGAATGTGGTGCAACTTGCCTGCAGGTGGCTACTATGCTCTTACTACTTACCTGCTCTGATGCTTTCCTTCCTGAAGATATACTTCTGTTACATTTCATTCCAGGAAATACCATCCATCCATCCATCCATCCATCCATCCATCCATCCATCCATTTAAAAGAAAGCCAAGAAGTAGGCAGTGGCCTTTTCCAATTTCTGAGAAGAGAAACAAATTTCCTAGAGACTCTCAATTTCTAGGAGCTTGTCTCCAGAACAAGATGATTGTGTGCTTATAAAAATGTACAAGATAGCAGAGATGTTGTGCACAGGCTTCAGGCCTCACTAATGAGTCTTGGAAGGGCACTTGGGTTGCTGAGCTGTCCTGATTCCTGTACACCATCCTTTCACTTCTCCTGCTACCCAGGCTAAGCAGATTCAGTGAGGCATACGTAGATCAAGGCACACTACATCCATAACTTCACTTTGCCTTGGAGATGTAATGCAAGATCAACACCTAACACATCATGCTTAGCAAATGTGCATAGAATACAGTGCATAGAATGAGGGCCCTAACTTTTTTCCCTTCACTTGGGGAAATTTCCCTCACACAGTACCATGTGTGCAAAAAAGTAATTGTTTGCCAGCATATGAAGTATAGCCAAACAGGCTAAGCTGAACAAAAGTTTCAGGTCCTACATGGCTATTAAGAGTTTCCAGTTAATTGAACACTCAAGTGACAAATGCACACAGCCACATTTGGACAGATAATCTGCTTAAAATCAACCTTTCTACCCCAGGGAAACCCTCGGGAAATAATTTATAGTGCAAGTGTGCGGTGTATTTCACAATATGTAAAATTTATATCTCATGGTAAAAAAGGCTAAAACTAATACTGGCTGAAAGAAATGAAGCAACACATCTCTCAAAAGTTCTTAATTTGAATGTACTAAGTCATAAGTCTGTAGTGCATATGCACTGTTAAAACTTGTACTTGTGTGTTAAATACAGACAGAAAAAACAGGGTAACTAATATTGCTCAGTAGATGTTCTGTGCTATTACAGTAATTTCCAATATGGAGCTCATACCGATTCTGTTACTGGGATAGCTGTGAAAACCTTCCAACATTTTCTCCCCCCTCTCACCTTTTCCAAATGTGAAGCTAAATGTCTGTCTTGCAAGAGGTGCTATAGATCTGATTATAAATTGGCTTCTCAGCCTGACTGAGCCCACTCTGTGTGGCCAGGGGGATTAGCAGAAGTCAGCTTAAGTGATTTTTTTCTTAGAAGAAACAGGATGCATTGTATGTATGTGAGCCTTCCGAGGCAGCTTAGCAGCAGCACGGCTGCCGACAGGGATAATAGCACTGCTAATAGGTATGGCACATATTCCACATGCATTCAAAACACTGGTGGCTGCATCACTGCTTTCCTTATTTTTCCAAGGGACAGACACCAATGAAAAACAATAAAATAATGGCTTATTTTCACTAACATCCTCTTGAAGGAAATGGGACTTAGTGTAGAATTATCTGCTAATTTGGAAGAGAAAGGGTTTTTTAATGCATTGTAAAACAATCATTTGGATTGCTTTTTAGCATTGGTTTTCTGTAAAAGTCTAAAGGTCGTGTTCCTGCTTTACTGTAGGACGGTATCTGGTGTATATCCAGATTCACAAATAGCTAAAGAATAAAAATTCTTTCTTTGGCAGCTGGAACAAAGTGTCTTAAGCAAAATCATGTGTTTGAATCTACATCCAGACATGGGTCTTACTAGTTCAGGTCTGGAAATTTCTTCTACAATCAGACAAACATTGCAAACCATATATTTTAAACAGAGCATGGGGCTTCAATTTCTTTATCCACCAAAAAAAAAAGACCTATACATATTCAACATATTCATAAAAATTATCCTTAGATCATTCCAACAATAAAGTTTGAATCTAGAAGAATTAACTTTCATTGTTAAATTGATTTGGCCTTTTAGGAACCCCCTTCTTTAGACAGACCTTTCAACCTCTAGAGCTGGGGATGGAACAATTCTTCAAGCAGCAAACTATTGTACATGTCAGAGCTCAAAAAGCATTTTGAAAGCAAACGAAAGTGAAATAACCTCAGATGTTCTCACAAACTCCTGTCCTTTTGAATTAAAAAAATAGTTCATGACTTATTATGAATTTCTTGTGAACATGTCTATTGAGTGAGAGTTTTACACAATATTTTGATGGAATATCAAAATTGTGGGTTCTTCTACCTGGTGACTCTTTGAGATGTACAAATTTCAGGGGTTATATGGTAAGACTTTTTTCTTTGATTGGATGAATAAAACATCTTATATAAGTAAAAAACAAACACCACTAGTGAATGAGGTGCTTCTGGCACAAACACTTGGAAGACTACTCATTCATTCTTAAAATTCATGCCACTTTCCCACACGAGGGTTGTCACATACTTGGCAGTGGTCCAAAGAGCATAAACCATAATCTAGGAATAAAAGCAAATGAATGCAGGTCTTTTAGCTGCAAAAGATCAGATTTTGAAAAAAAAAATCAGTCATTTCTATTAACAGTGTTTGCCATAAAACAAAACCTACTTACACAGATGGCTGCGTGTTAGTTCTGGGATTTTTTTTAACCCTTAACTCCTGCATTTTATCTTCTTTTGTGAGTTTGAGTCAGGCCATCAGTGTTATTTTCATAGAACTGTTTGTGTTCTAATTAAGCAATAAACAGCAGAGCCTGTCCTGGGGATTAAGAGTAACTTGGAGTGTTGACACAAAGCTGAGAGCCATTAGTGACACCTGGCCATTAATTTCCCAGGAGATGCTAGAGCCAAACTCATCAGGGCTGTTTCTAACAATCCTTGCTGAGTTTTTAATGGGGAAAAACATATTTTTGACTTTTGGGAAGTACCGGAGGGCAGGCAAAATTACTACAGTTTACCATAGAGGAGATTGCAAGAATAAAGGGAATATGGATGACTACAGCAATATCTGTAGAAAAATATTTCCTTATTTGTTAACCCCCACACACATTCCCACAGAAAGTAGATACTCAAAATAAATACAAATCTGAGAGAAGAGGTGGGAGATATTTTCAGAGCTACCAACTTCCAGTACACTAAATTTCACTAGATGAACCAAGCGGACTTCCAAGCACCACAACACTGTTTATCACTTTTTTGCTGTTTATCACTTTTTTGCTGTTTATCACTTTTAAAACCACTTTCATTGCTATTGCTTGATAACCATATAGAATAATGATATGAAAAGCTTATCCAATTAACATATTTATGCTTTACTTGGCAGAGAAGGAATGGTGGGTATACCCATTTAAGTATTTTCACATTCCTTCTGGAAATACATTAACCATTCCCATCCCTTCCCCCACCTCCTCCATGCTGTTACAGCACCTTCATCAGAGACAGCCTTGCATTGCTTCTGGGAGAACACTTTCACTAAATTCTTACAGGATATTAATGGACGTTCCTGTATAGTATTGCCATATGAATGTTTCAATGACCTAGATAAATGTGCATAATTTCCTTTGTGTGTAATGGGCATGAGTGTTTAATTATGACAAGTTGTGACTTTTGTAGTTTATCTCCACCCCCCAGGGAGCCCTTGAAAATGAAATTTCCTATTCCCTGGCATGCAGCGAGTGCAATTTTACAATAACCCTACACTAGGACATCATAATCCATGTTCCTTCCTCCTTTTTTCCTCCACTTAGTGTGTACAGAGGAGTCCAAACACTGAACTTGGAGTTATATGAGACAGTGAGCTTTTACACAAAGCAGAAGGTTACAAATTAAAGATTTAATGGAAAATGGGCTGCAAGACAGCAATCAGGATTACTTTATTTTACAAGTCACTTAAATTACTGACCACACATTAATTCTGAGGTTAAGTCCATTGGTTAAACTAATCACTATTAATCAATGAAGCTGTTAATCAAATTGCTGGGAGCACAGGACCGAGTAAATTGGACAGTCACATAATCTCTTGGGTTGAATAAAGATGCAAAAAAAAGTTTGTGTCCCTCTCAGAAAAATTAGAAATGAACTAACTAGTTTGCATGCTGTTTGCAAATGATATCTGCAACAACATCAAACCCTGCTATGCCTTATTTTTGGGGAGTGTTTTTAACCATCTCCTGCCCTTCTGCCATATGCATGCTTTTGCCCCACACTTTCATCCTCTCTCTCTTATAGGTACATGTGCAAGAGAAGATGGAAAAGGCTTGCAGGGGAGAGGTTTCAAGTGGAGGATTGATGGCCAGTGATTGTGAAGCCAAATCATTTGCAATACTTGCTTTGCACTACATGATTTCCTGCTGTTGTTTCTAGTTACAGTAGATAATAAAAAATGTTACAAAACCCTCTTAACAAGAAAACAAAACACAGATGGCATCTTGAATGTAAAGTATCTGGGGATGGTAATCGACTCTGGCCTCAAAAGCTATTTTGTTCCATCCCAGTTTTCTTGAGAAAGTGGCAAAGGGACAGCAGGAAATGCTGCACAAGTTGCTGGGTTTGTTGAGGGGGAGCACTGAGGGCCAATGTGTAGTGTTATTATCCTCTCATTTCTTGAGGCCTTGGTTGGGAGAGCGATTTCCCAACAGTATTCTTTGGGAATATAGTACAGTATCCTTGGGTCAAACTGATAGCCAACTACTTGGAGACCTGCACAGATACTTCTAAAAGAAAGAAAATGTGGTTATTATTTGCGATATAAATTCTGAAAATGAAACATTATTCAAGGCTTAAAGAGCAAATGATATCTAACAGAAAACTTTTAAAACAGTCCCACTGAGAAATATTTTTATCATGCATCATATTTTAAGTCTTTCTCCTCCTTTGTTCTTTGCTAATACAGATAGTGAACCAGATCTGGAAATCAGCTGCACTGTGTATGTTTGTCATAACCTCACTGCCCCCTTTGCTGTTTGTTTGCCTGCCTTTGCAGCCCCATGCCACAGAGATCCACTGGGTTCAGTTTCAATGCAAAGATCCCTGCAATGAATACACTCATCTGTTCCCTGGGCCAGCCT
The DNA here is from genome assembly GCF_000277835.1 of Geospiza fortis. Taxonomy (NCBI): domain Eukaryota; kingdom Metazoa; phylum Chordata; class Aves; order Passeriformes; family Thraupidae; genus Geospiza; species Geospiza fortis. Next base: position 1,106,199 of record NW_005054403.1, on the reverse strand, counting down.
TGCAGAGTGCTACCTGCTGAGGGAATATTACCCATTTGCTTGTGAGAACATGAAAACAGATAATGACAGATAACAAAACAGTTATGTCCTAGTTCTTGTTGGCGAGTGAAAAGCAATGGAGCGTATCTTGGGGAAGATTCACGCCGAGATGCTTTGGTTTTATTCCCTGGTGTGAGCTGATGCAGGTCACAAGGGCTGCTGCAATTTATGCTGGCTGCTTGAGGCCTCTTTTTCCAGCAGACATGAATTTCACTGAGCAAGACAGCAGCTTTCACATTTGCTGTGTTGTGTGTCTTCAGGCCTCTGGGGTCTGGATGGGAATGACTTACTGATGATAGGTATCAGTGTCTGCATTTGAGGACATATTTAGGGGTATCTTTCTGTCTCTTTTCCTCCATGGGGCCTTGCCAGTATTGCCCTCAGCTGGTCCAGGCCTTTTGCTCAGCAAAAACAGCAGGAAACAGGGTAGACTGAAATTATCTCAGTTGGTCAGAACATGGTGGAAATAATACCAAGGTCATGTGTTTGATCCCCATCCACTTAAGAGTTGGACTTGATGATCCTTGTGGGTCTTTTTCAACTCAGAATATTCTGTGATTCTGTGAAGTCAGAGGAACAAACAAGAGGTTCAACATGTTTCTTTGTTCTTACTGACAGAGGCTATTCCTTTCTCACCAGACATATCCTGAAAGCACTGCCATGTCTATGAGTGGCTTGCCAGGGGACAACTTGTTGACAAGCTGATTGAATGTAAGTCACAAGGGTGCCTTTGAAGTGTCTTTGAAGCTGGCACGGATTTTGCCTTACTAGCTTGGGTATGGAAAATCCCCAAATCTAGAATCCACAGTTATTTTGATGTGAATGTTAGTTTAAACATCAACCTTACTACTCTGGTTTTACTCACTACTTCACAGTGACTCCAAAATATCAGAGTTCAACACACATGTTCTGGTTATGTGGCATCTTTTAAGCCCTGTTATTTGAGCATTATGTGTCACTTTTGAGAAGCAGATCTGAGTGTGGAAAACACTCCCTGACGTTCTGTTGCACTTGCCTGAAGGTGGCACTTTCCAAACTTTTCAATGGTATTTCTGACAGTCACATAGACTCCTGTTCACCATGAGGCCAAGTAAGGGTCTTATCTGCCAGAGGGAACCTGTCAGGGGCTGCGTGGAAGGTGATTACAGCAGAGGCTGAGCACTGCAATGAAATCCACCAAGAGCCTATGACTCTTATGTCCTGTGTAACCCTATTTCACTGAAGTACCTAATGCAGAGGGACAAGTGAATTGGGACTCAGAAATTTTGCTCCTGTCAGTTTATAGAAGGGCTTGCACCCACTTGCAGCTCTTTGAACCCTGTCCAGGATGTCACAGAAATCACCCATGGAAAAGGTGGCTGGAAGGCCTCAGTAAATTCAGCAAGGGCTGTGACACACACATCCAAAACAATTTGTGAGCATCTCTCAGCTTCCCTGCTGAGATAGGGGTCTGTTGCAAGGTGAGGCTTCTCTGTGAGTTGTGAAGGGTGTTGTGCCTTGTGATGATGAGTCTGTGGTGTTAAGATGTTGGAGCAGCTATGGGAGAGTCCTGCAGTGGTACTGCAGAGAGGCACAGATGTGAGCTAGTGGCAGCATGAACAAGGCTGACTCTATTTGTTCTCTGTGGACTGTGAATTCCCCTGTGAGATGGCATGTGCCACTCAGGGACCAACACAAGTGCATTGATCCCCTGAACCTGAGAGGATGATTGAGCCTCCCAGGGAAACAGAGTTATGGACAAGCCTCACATCAGGCCCTCTCTGATGCCCCAGCACTGCCCACAGGGTGATGTCAGAAATGCCTTTTCATATTTCTTGTCAGATAAAACATTTGTGAGCCTGGAGTCATAGAAAGAAGCCTGGAAACAGAGAATGTGAGCACATGGAGTCTTAAATGGTGTATGAGGCCAAGGTTTGGAGGTGCAGTGGGCGCAGCTCAGTTGATGCTGAACTAGAAAAGAGAAGAGGGAGGTTTTGGTCTTTCTTCAGTAGGGCAACCTGGGTAAGAAATGTCATCAGAGAGTCCAGAGCCTGCTCCTGCATCACCAGCTGTGTACCTGCAAGGGCTTTCTCACAAGCAGTGGAAGCCCCCAGGTACTGCTGCAATGCACAGATCAGCCTTCCCTTGACACAGGGTGAGTCTGCTCCTCTTGTGTCTTTGGTATAAAGTCTTTCTGTGTGCTTTCACTCCAGCTATGTGAGGCTGCACAGGCAGTGAGGTGTGTGAGACCTGCTGCAGAGTGGTAGAATGAGTTCTTGGACCTGCATTTACAACATGGACCCTTGGGCATAGCCCTCTTCACTCTATAGCACCAGTGCAGGAGGGCTTTGTCCCCACAGGACAGGGCCAAAATGTCTTTGTGGGGGTTAGCAGTGAAGGCAGGAGGTGCCCTTGGCCTCAGGCACAGGGGCAGATGACTGCAGACCTGACACCTCATTCATATGGAAGACAAGGGTTTGACATTGAGTCTCTGATATGCTCTTACCTCACCCTTATCCTTCAGATTCTTTTTCTTTATTTCCTCTGTCATTTTGGATCTGTTCTCTCTGCCACTGCTGTCTTGACTCTGAAAAACGTCTCAGACACAGCCTCATTGAAGCTGTATGTGCAATTTGCCATGCTCTGGTTGTTCTGATCGAAAAGATGGAGGTTGTTGCAGAATTCAGAAACATTATGAGGCAGCATGGACTCGTGGCATTTGTTCATGAGGCCAGACAGTGGCTGAAAGCCTCACACCCATCCCCCAGGGGCTGGTACTACTTACTCCTCCTCCTCATCTGCTGCTCCAGTCTGCCAAGCACCTGGCCTGTTCCTGGGAATTACCCTGTGCCATTAGACCTTTCACCAGCTCTGCTCTCCTATGTACAGATCTCGTGGGTCCAGATAATAAAATTATAGCACTTACATGAAAAATACAAAGGTTGGCATGGCTACGAAGCACTACATTTAGTGCTGTAGACTGGACGTATATATTCATGTATATATGTAAACAAAAACAGACCTAGGGTTTTGTGGTGTATATTTGCAGCAGTCTGTACACAAAATCAGAGATGGCTGGCTCTCAGCAGGTTAAGAATTAGGATTATTTGGGTACCTTAGTTGTTCCTTGATGCATATGCAGTTCCATTTAATAATAATTTTGATAGTTTTTTAAACCAGGGGTATTTTATGTTATTTGACAGAAATGGAGAGCTCATTCTTGACTTTGCTTTTAAAAGCTTCACATATGTGCGAGTGTGTGTGTGCTTGTGTGTTTGATGAGGATAGCAGCACAGGCAAAGGAAGAAAATGATAGTGTGTGAACATGCATTACCTTCCCAGCAGGGAAGGCTCTTGCCCTTGAGGGTCATGTCGACCTCAGGCATTTAGAGAGTGAGATACCTGGAAATTTCATGTTGAACAGCTTCGGAGACCAGGAGGGATGACTGGGAGGGGCTGGATGCCCAGACGTGGGCTGGGAAGCAGACAGTTGAGGAGGGACACCAGGCAGCCCTGTCTGCTGCAGAGGGAGATGAAGCCGTGCACGCACAGCCCTCCTCCCCCAGCTCTGAAGGCTGTGATTGCCTCTGTGAGGAGTTATCAGCCCAAACACTCTGAATATTTTGCTGGAGAATACGTTTTACTTAATTGAGTGGAAAATAAAAATTACATGGACGTGGAGGGTTTATAACAATGCAGCGATGGGGGAACATGTGCTTCTTAAAAAATAAAAGCCAGAAGTCCCATTGCTACATGCAATAGTCAGGGTATAAAATATTTGCATGCATTGCAATGGCTGGAGCTTGACATGTCTGCATAACTTTGAAGGTCTGTGTGATTCCCTTATAAAGAATTTAAGACCAATTTGGTTTGAAGCTAATTCCTTTTCCCTTAATTCCTGCTCAGCTAATAGGAAACCAAAAAATAAAGACAGCACAACAGGTTCCTTGGTAGAGATACACCACATTTTCTCCAGAGATGACTGGACTAGGTTTCTGATGTGCTTTGCTGACGCAGGAATAGCAAAGCTGTTTGACTTATTTGACAGCAGGACTGTGCATTTCTTCACAGGAACAAGGGACAGGCAATGTTTCACACTAACTCTGAATTTGTCTAGTCTAACCCTCTTATTCAGTTGCCCCTTTAGATAGTAAGTGTGTATTTCTCACTTTTCAGGGCTTTAAGCTCTAGCAATAAATGAGCTGAGAGGGAGAAAAGAAAGACACTCCCCACCAATTTGCAAAAATACATTAATTTTTCTCTTTCTACCAGGAGGATGAGAAGCAGACAGAGCTGATTTTGTAATCTGAAAATTTTATTATGTCCCAAGGATTCGTTTGAGGGTGAAATTCTAGCCATTCCTTAAAATACAGTGAGCCATACATCCTAGTGAAGTGTGTGCAGGGAATTGTATTCCATGAATGAAAGCAGGGCAGGCTCCGGACAGGGGGCAGTACTGTCCCTCCGCTCCAGAGCCTTTTATACAGACACGGCCTCGGCTTTTCCGATTCTTTCCTGCGGGATAATGCTCTACGTCAGCGGCTCCTTAAAGTGCTCCTGCATCTGCTCCCGAGGAACAGCCATGCTCTGTGTGGTGTCTGTCCGAGAGGTGGCATCAGGGAGAGACCGCCCGGACCATTCCCGGTGTGGTTCTGCAGGGAGGCTGCATTAACATTGCTGGGGGGCTCCGAGGGTGCCCCTCTGCTGGGATCCTCAGCTGAACACGCTGGTGCTGCTTTAGGAGGGCTCTGGATTTTTTACATTTCATCTGCTTTGTCTGTTTGAAGGCACATACACCTTTCATCACACCTTCTTGCACTCAGACTGTCATGGTCCATTTTCCACTGTGTGCATCCAGATGGCTTTTACAGGTTAGAGATTTCTCCTCCTGGTTTTTTTTTTTTTCAATATAAAGATGTCAGTGTTTACTTTAGGCTCTAAGGGTGCTCAACTAGGATATTATTTTCTGTTGAAAGTTTTACTTTCCTAATCATGGCTGAGTGACTTTCATAGACACATCCTTGGCCACTGAATAGTGGCTCAGCAGCTTGGCGGTTGCCTCCTTTCCTCCGAAATATTCAGCGTGCTGTGGCTGCCTGTGGAGACTTCATGGGCCCCAGTCCTCCTGTCATCTGCAGCATCAGAGCAAGAGAGGGACAATCTCTCCTGGCACACAGCTGGAGCTCCCAGAGCACTGTCTCAGTATCACAGGGCCATCTCTTACTACCAGGTTGTGTCACCTGCTGGTGGTGTGGGAAGCCTGGCAGCTCTGCCTCCCTGCCAGAAGGCCCATCAGCTGAAATCCAGCATGGAGCATGTCCGAGGACAGGGTGTTTGTTCTGCTCGTGTCCTCCATTGAGTAGTTAGTGAAATGTATGATGCATTCAGCTTTTTTCATATTACACTCCATAATTGTATTAATAAAAGGTATTTACCTTCATTATTTTCATTCTCTAGAGGATTATTGAAGACAGGATATAATTAATCCAGATGCTCATGTGAATCCAGAGAGGTTGTGTGCAATAGCCACTGTCTTCACTAAAACTAATTGCACACATTCACCACAGTCCAACCTCTATGGCATTTTAAGAGGAGCATGTCTATTTCATGAAAGGGAAGAATTGGTTATTATCAGTATTATCTGTAGCACTCTGGCTTAATTAAGAGTGTTAAAGAAAGATAAAAGGTAGGAGAGAAATGCAGGAAGATGAAATTATTTGCCCAAGGTCACAGAATGGATATTAGCATGTGCATCTTTACTGTCCCAGGCTTGTGCCCTGTCCATTAGATCAGGCCTCCCAAATCACCCTATTTGATGATCAAGTATCTTGAACACCCATGTAAGTCTCTCTAGGAGAAAAGCAAAAATGTCTCAGCATAGTCAGATAAAATTTTAGCAATGCACAAGACATCAGTGGAATTCATTAGAAAGAATATTTATTGAGAAGCAATGTTAAAAAGGAAACACTCATGCTTTAAAGCAGTCAAGGCAATGAAACCCTGCTTCGTATTGGAACTCATATTTTTGTAAAATTAATCAATTAGATCATGCTCCTAATTTAGAGTACTTATGCTTTCAGCTACATTTCTGAGCTAGGGACAGGCTTTCTAGGATTCACAGCTTCTGAAATAAAAGTAATTGGTTTCCAAGGAATGTAAAGTGCTAAGGAAGTAACCACTTATCAACCTATTCATCCAGGAGCAGTTCAAGGATCAGCTTTACATATCTGGCAAGATTAAAAAAGATACAGTTCATTAACAGACAACAATGTTAACACTCCGGTTACAGTCAAAAGGACAATGGAAACTCCTTGGGAGTTTTAGTAAGGATGCCAGTATGAGCATCATTCCTTCTGAGCAGTTCTCATTCAAACACCTTGGCTGTGTGCTCTTCTCAACCCCCCCTCCCAGTTCTCCAGGAGGTCCCCATCCACTAAAGCAGCCATCATCTCTGCCCACCCTACTCCTACCCCACAGGAGATGCCAAGGGGGTGCTGAAAAGACAAAACCCTGGGCCTTTAGCAGCTCCTGTGTCCTTCCAAAACAACGTGGTGAAGGGAGCTATCAAGGGATGGAGGTCTGGTCCTGACAGCAATCTCAGTATGGGCAGTAATGTCTGAAAAATCAGTGTCATTCTCAAAGATCTTCAGGAAAATCCAGATGGTAGTTTTCCAACATGTTGCTTTGTTGAAAAAAAAGTTCTAGAGGTGCAACTTGCCACTTCTGAGGTGGAGTTTCTGCCCAAACAGAATAGCCAAAGGCCAGGTCAGGACTATGGTCTGGGAGACTGAGATAATTTCTAGCTGATATGATGGAGTGAGCTACAGAATGTACCAAAGCCAGCCTAAAGGGCCTGGCCCAAAGTACCTATGGAGCCAGTGGTTGTGATTAGTTTGAAATTGTCACACAGCTTAAGTGAGCTGGATAGTTAAGGTACCACTTGCAGTCAGTCAGGGCTTGGTACAGTTGCCTGAGCATGGGTGTCTAAAGAAGTTTCATCCACATGAAACTGGCAGATGTGGCAACACATCTGTGGGTGCCCTGAGCTCTTCTGGGCCACCAGCTGGGGTCCTACTGTCCCTATGGCATCTCAGCTGATAACAAACACTAATGTTTAGATAAGAGTGGAGCTTCTTGCTGCCTTTCAGACCCTTTGAGGAGGATCAGTTAGACCATGCCAGTGTGAAATGCCGCCGTGGGCACACCTTTCTCTCAAACACAGGCTTGTTTGATGTGCCTACCTTGGCAAGCCCTGCTGCCCAGCAGGGCCAGCAGTTTGGGTGCAGCTTTTATTGACTCAGGTGTGAAACCCGCCCTTTCTGGCAGTGAGGCAGATCCTGTTGGGCAGGGGCTCTCCACAGCACAGCATAGATGCATCCTTTGTTTCAAGGCTCTTGTTTGAATCAAGTGAAGCGAGGCCCTGAACTTTGGGCTCCCATATCCCAGGCACCACTCCCACTATCACATCTGTGCTTCTGCAGGCTCTCTGCAGAGTCAAATCACCTCTGGCACTCAGGAGGTATGACCCTAAACCCCACTGGCCCTCTACAAAGAACAACTGTCTGGTGGCTCCAGCTCAAGGTGTTGTGTGCCATCTGAATTGGATGGATTCGTCTGTCTTGAGCCTATGGAGTCAGTGGAAAGGATCCGTTAAAATTTATCAGGCTGTGGAATCCCATCAGGTTCTCAAATGCAAAAGAAAGCACAAAGAGTAGGATTCACATGGGCTGTTTTTAGTGGGTATTTAGTCTAAGTGACTGCCAAGGCACTTTATACCACATGGGAAGGTATGTGCCTCCAGGGGTTAAATCATAATGTTTCTCTCTCCCTGACATTATTTTTTATGCTTAAATGGCTATCTACTTCAGGGGAGGGGAAGAAGGCAGGTGATGGGAAAGTTCATTTGAAATATACATCTCCTGTCTAATGGGCTAATCCCCTGCCCTGCTAGAGCAGCAAGACCACAGCTCTTCCATCTAATGCCTCACCACCACAGTGCAAGCAAACATTGCCCTCGAGCCTGCTAAAGCAGAGCTGCTTGACAACACTGAAAAACCCACAATTCACAGTCCTTTATTTTGTATGATCACGATTCAATTCTTGCTTGAATTTAATAGAAAACAGATTGGAGTCCTATAAGAATGCAATAGAAAGCTATACTTCAGTGCTTGCCTCTGGTTTTGAGTGCTTGGTGAATGTTTTCTTCCTCAGAGAGTGGATTTTAAAATCAAAATCAAAGAAAACTTAATTTGAAATTTAATGGGTCAAGCTGAAAACTCTGACCTTGAGAAGGTGATAAAGGAATTACACTTTTCCTTAGACACTTGAGTTAAAGACTCATTTGATCATTTCCAGTCCTCCCAAAAGATGTAAAACTGCTTCCTGATATTCATTATAGCTGCCATCTCAGATACACATACACCCAAATTTTGATATACTTACAAGGTCAAAGGCTTCAAAACTCAGCAAAAAGAGACATGGGTAACCCAGCAGACTTTCCTCAGGAATCACTTTTTAAAGCCCTATGGTTTGCAAAAATCCTCCTGAGTCAAAGCACTGTAAACCATTTGAAATTACAGTAGGTACACAACGTGCAAATATTAATCTTGCCTAGAACTTTGCTTTTCCTAGATGTGCTAGTGTGATTCTTTGCCAAAGCATCATTGTATTCCTATGCTTCTGGATTAAGTTTTTTTACACTTTTTTATTTCCAGAATTAATTTTTTCAAGGCACTTGAAGTGGGCCTCACAAGATTGTCAAACAAGTGTTTGTGTTACGCAGAGTTCTGTAGTACTATGAAATACCTCAGGCATCTAGATGCTAAGCTGTGGGCACCTTCAGCCACAAAGCAGGAACCAGGCTAATCCTGCAAGCTGAGCAAAGGATTTATAAGGGAAACACCAGAGATGCAGAGTGGGCAGCCAGACATACACTGAACGGAGGGAAAAAAGACGGACATACACATTTCTTCCCACTAGCACATAGGGAAGATGTCTGACCTGACTGTGCCTTCCCCAGTCCTGACCTTTCTGTTACCATGGAGTTAGGAGTGCATGATGGACTGTCTCTGAAGGAAAACAACAGTCAGCCTCTCCTCCAAAGCAGTCAAGAGCCTCAACGTGGCAGTGTCTGTCCTGGGTGAAGGAAAACAGCATTAAGATCCTCGACCTTGCTGATTGAGAACAAGGGCTTAACAAACCCAGCTCTTCATCATTGTTCATGAGTGCCCTTAAAGCCAACACACATAGTTTTCCTTTGGAACACTCCATGATGCTAGAATAGAGGAAAAGTAGGGGATTAATGGCAAGCCATCCTACCTCTCTTCAAAATGAACCACATGAAAGCCACCTGATAGTTTTCTTTGGCGGGGTGGCTGGCAAAGCAAATGCACAATAGCTGCAGTAGATGTCAAATTTACAGTTTTCCCTGTATTTCTACATGCTACACTTACAATAATACAAGGGAGACATGAGCTAAATGGTGCCCTTGAAAAGGAGATACATATCTGGTTAACAAACTTACTTTAAATCAATAGATAGCACTGAACAAAGACAATGAAAAATATCACACCTGAAGGAGAAACCTGCAGATTCTATAGCAAATAAAACCAAATGGAATTATTGATAAGTGATCTAAGCATTAGCAAGTGATGCTCTTTCTCTTCAACAATCCCTGTCCTTGTTAGTGCATGACAGAAGAGACCATTATAGCTTTCTACCTGACTGTGGCAAGACCTCAGCTGTTTCCAGGCCTGGGAGATTCAGGTAAAGAAAGATAGATACATTACAGAGCAAACAAAGAGCAAAAAAAGAAAGTTGTGAGACATCTGGGAAATTCAGCATGGGTGAGTGAATAAATGGATGGCTGAAAGGGAGGGAGGGATGGATGAAAGGGAAGGAAGGAAGGACTGAGTAATTTGTTTCCTGAAAATGAATACTGAAAAAAAGAAGGAATCCTGAATGCCTTAAAATGTGTATAAACTTGCTGTAAGTAGGATCTTGCTCATTTCTTCAACATGACCAAAGGCAAGACAAGAAATTATCAGCTTAAGTTGCAACATGAGAGATTTAGGTTAAATGTAATGATTGTTAAGAATTGGCAGGGACTACTGAGACTGACTGTGGAGTGGTTTAGGGCTACACAAGACACATATCTCTCATGGAGTAATGGATATTCACTCCAGCCTGAGGACAGGAGGATGGATTAAAGTTAGCTGACCTCCTGAGATTTAAGCTAAGCCTACCTTCATACAATTCTACAAAATGAAAAACAGGCAGTTTGCAAAAGAGATGTCATCTCAAACCAGCACCTCTGAGGGATCCTGCTCTTCCACTGTTGCTATTGGTTGGTAGTGGTTTAGGCCAATTCCTTGCATCTGCAATTATTTACACAAGTTAAGCAGACATACAAAGCAGCATGTGATGGGGATTTTTTTTAGTGCAGTCTTTGTTTTAAGCCAATCAATTAATTTGGTATCTAATCTCTGTTCCCCTTCTTCCCTGGGATTAGTTTAAATATTTGAACATGTTAATAAAGAATTTTAAATAAAAGCTAGAACACATTTAGTTGTAAATCTCTTTGTTTTGCAGAAATGTACTTTGACATTTTGTCAGTAATTAAACAGGTTTTCCCAGGTACTTTATCTAGTGCAGTATTAAAGGCGAGGTCTTGTTGAAATAAGAAAACTGTACACAAAAGTATGGGAACCCCCTTCTGCATTTCAGGATAGAGCTCCTGCCTCTGAATGGAACGTGGAATTTTATTTCAGAAAAATAATGCTGTTTTTTTCCTTGAACAATAGAATTTGTTCTTTTTGTAGCACAGGAGATGTCTAAGGGATTTCTTTCGGAAGGGCTTATAGAAGTGCTTACAGAGGATACTATTTTGTAACAGTTTTTTTTTTGTTCAGTCTTTGGAGGAGTTGTTTTCTCAGGTTCAAGAGCTCTGCAGGTCAGATAATGAAAAGTAATTAAATCATAACCCATGATTTGAGAACCATAATCTGATAATCTCTAGGAAATGCAAAAATGCATTCAATATGTGCTCTCACATGGCTCTTCCTGCAGTGTTAGGGATCCAGGTGCAGCATTTCTTCCTAAAAAGAGGAAAAAAAAATCAACAATCCCTACAAGGTGCAGTGAGATACTATTGAAATTAAATTCACTGGAAAATATATAATGATGGGCTGATTGAATGCTTTCTACTTTCTATTTGAAGGCACTGCTTGCAAACCCAGCAGTATTTTCAGCAGTTTCTGTTCCACCGTGTCTCATTGGTGTCCCTGTTCTGTAGGCACCAAGTGTGTGTCAGACCGTTGTGATTATCTACTTGGAGCTTCAGCTGTCAAGCACACACGAGCTTTTGAAGTATGGATATTCCTTGCCCTTTCCTGCTGGCAGGGCCTTTCATGGACAGTGCTCTGAGGTCCTTCTGTTTCTGCCTGTAGCTGCTCTGAGGGCCAGAAGAGAGTTTGAGCTCAAGGCAGAGAACTGTAGCTGTGCACACCTTGGTATCTCTGTGGGCATGGGGCTTCTGCACTCCCATGGTAGGTGGGAGGGATCCAAGGTGGGAGAGAGTTTGGTAAACAGGGCTGTCCCATGTCCCCTGAGATGCTTCCCCTCCTACACCTCCCCTCCTGCTGCCACTCCAAAAGGGCACCCTTGGCCGTGTCTCCTATGTCAGCCTCATCTGAACACTCTGGACATCCCAGGGAGTCCAAACTGGCACAAGCTATCCAAGTTTAAACTCTAGTGCATAATCTGGAGAGAAACTCATCCGAGCTGCCCATGCTGTGTGCTTTACAATGAGGCACACAGCTCCCCACCCCCGCTGACTGGATCTTCACTAATGGAAATTTAGGCACCCAGCTCTGATGTGGAGACCTCCCATCAGAGACCTCAACCTGGACCCAATCCCTGCTGTGCCTTTGAGATTTCCCTCTTACTGTGTGAGCACTCAAAGATAATTGCTATGGCTTCTGAAATTACCCCAGCAACTCTCTTCTGTACCTCTGTCAGACCCTGCCTGTTCTGCTGACTGGAGGACATCTAAGTGTTCTTCAACATTGGGATTATTTCCAATAAAGGCAGAAATTGGATCGCTGACTGTCTTCCAAAGAAACAGGAGCCTGGTTATGACTGGCACACAAATAACAAAAGGAAGCCTTTTGAAATGAAAATTAAAGCCAAGACAGTTACATATACCCAGTTTATTGGTTTTATTTTTTAAATTAATGGTAGCTAAGTTTCCAGGGTGTCTTTCTACTCTCCTCCAGCCATTTGTTTTTGCTTCCTAAAAAGCTCTGTGTTGTTTCTCTCCATTATTTAGCAGTTGCTGTTTTCCAGAACAGAATGGCTGTGCTTCAGGTTTTGGCAGGAACAATCCCTTTTTCTATGCTTCATGCTGTTTGTGAAATGCTTTGGGAAACTTTCCACTGAAAAGCATTGTGAAAACGCAAGCTTATTATTACTGCAGTGGGGAATAACAGGTTCGGCTGTCGACTCGCTCTGTGAGCAGGTGCCAAAATCCTGCTGGGAAATACTGATGGATTTTGCTGATTCACTGCTGCAGATGGGATGTGTTAGCTGGGCTCTGTGTACCAGGGGGCTGCAGGGACCTGCCTCAGCTCTGCTTAGGGGTCTGGAAGTGGGAAAGTAAGCCAGTCTAAGATTTATACTACAGTAGTGCATAAAGTGCAGGTTTTCAGAGGCCAGCTCTCAGAAAAGTGGATGGGTTTTGGCCTTCCTTTGTGCCTTGGAGCTCTGTTTCGAAGCAAGCTGAGAGAGCCATCTGCTTGCTGACTGCTACAGAGCCGAGCAGTGCTTGTCTCTCCTCCACCTCCCTGTAATTGTTTGCAGCATGCTGAGCTTATCCCACCTCTCTGCATGGAACCAGGGCCAAAGTTTAATAGATCTGCAGGTGCTGCACTTTGCAAGACCTGAGTGCCTCACTGCCTGCCATCCTTGGCACAGGCTTCTGGGGACGCAGGCTGAGATGGTTGGAGTCTTGAACATGGCAGGGTCTTATACACTAGCATGACCTCTGCACAGCAAATGTGAGGCAGCAAGGGTGGATTTTTTGTACAGCAAGTAGCACATCTGACCTGAGTGCCTCTGGCAGTGCCCAGTGTCAGGCTCTGCCCCCTCTGTGAAGTCAGGACCCGTGGAAAGTGCTTGCAGAGCTGGGTGTTTGCTCATAGATCTTGCTGGACACCCTCCCACCCATCTCTGTTGGACTGACCATGGGGCATGGTCAGCTCTGAAAGCGTGAGCCTCAGGCATAAGCAGCAATGGACTGAATGTTGTACCCTGCTCTTTAGGCAGCCCACACTGCTAATGCCCAGGGGCTGAGTGTAAGGAAGGGAGAGCACTATAAATACATGCAGGGATGCCATATCCCTCACTCCTGGATATGTGCAGAAAATGTGATTTGACAGAGAGATGTGGCTTCCGCAGTATCCTGGGCTACGCATAGCACTACAGTCTCAGCTGTGGTGCAGGGCTGAAGGTCTGTTCTATCACTCCTGTTATTTAAATAGCTACTGTAATGGCTGGAAACAGTGAATGTTTGGGAGGGAGAGGCTGGTCAGCCTTGCCAGTGAAGCTGCAGCTTTCTCTAGGGGATGTGCACATGAGCTGAGAGCTCTGTGGGTATGTGAGGTGCTCCTGCTGCTGCTGGATGCTGCTGGCTCCTGCATGCCGGGGCTGGCACTGCCATGGATTGTGTCTGACACCACAGGACACTCCAGCACATGTACACTTGCTTGGTGTGACTGACCCCAGAAAATGCCTGTGTGCTCAGGGCAGCTGTGTCACCTTGTCTGCCCTTTTTTGCCTTGAGCATGGTCACCTCTCTCATGCAGTGCATCCCTGGAGCCCCAGCAGGCCCCACTCCTGTCCCTCTGGCAGGCTGAGCCAGAGGGCACTGGGACCTGTGGCTGGGGGCAGCTGAGCTGAGGTGCTCAGAGAACAGGGATAGCTGTGCTGGGGAACAGCAGAGAGGACTCCCTCTGTGGTCTTGGCTGGTTATGCTCTTGCTTTTATTCTTATTTTCACAAGAGGCACTGATCCCTCCTTGTGTCCCCTGAACAGCCCTCCAACCCTGACCATGGAGCTCATGGCTCTGTCATGGCTGTCATGGGATGCGCTGTGCTTCCTGAGCGCTGTGCAGCTCCCCGTGTTTGACTGGGCCACTGAGGGAGGCTTTGGGCTGGGAAAATGCCCCAAAAGTGGCAGGAACCTCTGCTATGGATATATAGCTCAGATCCAACAGCAATGCTTAGCAAAAGCACCTGGTGCCCTGTGGAAAGGGCTCAGGTAACAATTGAATAGCAGATCTGGAAATGTCAATGTGTCTCCAGAGTGCTGTGAAATTTTGTCAGTATCTTTCCTAAGGTGCAAGGAAGAGAAGTGATGATATTTCTTCCTCCTGTGTTGTTGAACTGCTAGGAAGAGAAGTGACGATATTTCCTCCTCCTGCATTGTTGAACTGCCAGTGGGACTGGTGGTTTGCCCCTAGGTCATGCTGCTTCTTCTGTTGTCCTCCCAGATGGACATCCAGGGGACCTGGACAGCCTGGGTACTCCCTGCTGGCACCCAAATTGTCCCAGGAGTGCAGTGCTTTGCTCCTGGCTCCTGTGGCAGACAGCCTTCACCTGCCCATGCCCCTCTTTGCATGGGGAGTGAGTTGTAAGGGCTGCTTCAGGAGAATGGATAAGGCTCAGAAATGCTTCATGCAGCCTTTCTGCTGAACAGGTTTGCAGCTAGCAGGGACAGCAAGAGCAGAGGGTGTCAGGCAAATAACCATCAACAGCCATGTAGATGAGTGCTGTGTCAACACAGGGACTGCATCCTCACTTATTAGTCAGCACTGTTGAATGTACTTTAAAAAGAATTTTAAGGAGGAGGAAAACAGCAAAATCAGTTTAAAGGATCTCCCTTAGTGTGATATTTCTGGACTTAAGGTACTGTTTCCAAAAATGGTTGTAACCATATTTAAAAAAAAATCCTTCGATTTTAGCAGTAAGATTTTTACCTTTGTCTCTTAATTGATTCTGAAGACAGAATGTGCATTACTAACATTAATGTAATGTAATAGAAGTAGACCTAGAAAAGAAAATATGCATTCATTGGCAAGAGAAAATCCTATAAAAAAGGGGTTTCCTTACATTAGTTAAGTTTCCAAAGGAAAAATTGTAATGCAGAAACATCCAGTAATTCCCCCAGAAGTGTCATGGGCTTGTCTCAGCTGTGCCCTCCCTCTTCAAGTCCCCTTCACCTGGCAGCCCACTCCCCCCTGACCCTCCTTCACATTTCTTCACATGGATGGAGGAGCCAGCCACATTTTCACATCCTTGAATATTCCACTTTCATCAGCCATTTCCTCGTTTTTCTTCATAAGGAAGCACTTTTCTTGCTCTGTACTTCCATTAAGAAAATGTACAAGCCTAATAGTTACTAAAGGAAAGTGACTAAAGCTATCCTAATGTTTTTATGGACTCGTTAAAGATCTTATTAATATTTCTCCATATTGGAAAAAATCTAATTTTTTACTTGTGACATAATCAGGAGCTGTACCCTAGTTTTCAGGGGTGAAGCATTTGCACGTTAACCTTTCCTTCTGCTTTGAACAATCATTCTTATGAACTTGCTGAACTACAAATCAACCCAGGGCTTTTAAAGGAGGCTCATTTTCTCCCAAGGTCTGTTGAACCCTCTCTTCACGCTTTGAACTGTTTTTCTGCATAGGTGAACTGGAACCAAGGGGTCTTGTGGAAATGTGCCAGGCTAATGGCACCTTGATCCTTCCATCTCTGGGCTTCCCGTGTCCTGGGGCTCTCCTGGGCCATGATGGGACTTTGCTGTCAGGGCCACAGTTCTGCTCACTGGGGGTCTTTGGGGCTGATTTCCAGCTGCTGCTCCTTATTTGCTTGCTGCTCTTTGCTTTCTGCTTGCTTCAGGTATTGATCTCCTCTCTGGTGACCAGTGATAAGACTCAAGGGAACAGCATGAAGCTGTGTCAGGGGAGGTTTAGGTCAGATACAAGGAAAAGGTTTTTCACCCAGAGGGTGGCTGGGCATTAGGACAGGCTCTACAGGCAGGTTGTCACAGCACCAAGACTGACAGAGTCCAAGAAGCTTTTGGACAATGCTCTCAGGACTGTGGTGTGACTCTTGGGGACAAGCTATGCAGGGCCAGGATTTTGGTGGTCCTTTTGAGTCCCTTCCAACTCAGGATATTCTATAATTCCATGCTCATGGTGGCAAGAGCTAGAAAGGAGCTCTGGGAATAATTTGGATTCTGAAGCAGCCCCAAGACACCCATATGTCAGCCCAGCACCCAGAGTGCATCATTGGGAGAGCCACAGGGGAAGAGGCTGTAAACTCTGCTGCTGGGATGGGGCTGGAGATGATCCCCACAGCCTACCCCATCCCAGCACTGGGAAGGGAAGTGAGTACCCACATGTTCCCTACCCAGGGGTGGTGATAAGTAAACTTTTAATTGGTTTGGTGACAACAGCTACCAGCTAAAGGAAAGCAATAAAACCACAAGAGTAGAAAAGCAAGACAGCCCACTGGATCTGTTCACCCCTTCCTGGGGCTCCAGCATGAGCAGGAGATACCAATGTGTGCATGTTGACCATGGTGTTGCACAGAGCACTCCAGCACTCCTGACAACCACGTGTGAGCTATTCCAGAAACACGTGGCATGTCTCTCCCATCCTGATGCATCTCTTAACAATGATACTTCATAAATCCCTGGTTTATAAATTCACTGCCAGTGGAGGAAAAAAGTGTCAGTCTGTAATCTGTTGTCATGGAAATAGCTGGGAAGTTCGATGTATGGAGATGCATAACTGGGATGGGAAAATACAAGTCTTGATTTTTGCCTCTTGAATTCCTCTGCTCTGGAAGTAAAGGTAGAGGTTACATCAAAGCCTCAGGGAGTTGTATTCACTTCCTGGACAGATGCACTTCACTAGCCAAGAAAACTACAGCCAACTTAATCCTGGTGAATTTGCTATAGTGCAGCACTGCATTTTCTCTTGGATGCTGCTTCTCACCTGCCTTGTGCTTTCTGCCTGGGAACAAAATGTCTTTTATAAAAGAATCCCACACAAGATGAAAAGTGAGACAAGGACAAGCAAAGATAAAATGAAAAATAAATGTTAGAGGAGGAGAGTACAGAGAGGCAATATTCCATTTACACTATTATGGAGGTTTTAATTTCCTGAAAACATTTTATATGCCAGGCAGGGACATGAGTGAATGGCAGTCACATTATCAGGCCTCTTATCAACCTTGATTTTGCTCAGCCTTACCTGAATGGATTATTTTTCAATAGTTAAGTAACTAAATTTAAAAAAAGGAAAAAAAACCCCACATTTTGGTTCAGGATAACATATGATTGTTTTTTCATTATTTCTTAATTCAGGTGAATTTTAGAATAAAAACTTCCTCTCAAAATAATGCATTGAAACAATTTATTCGGAAACTCTCAAAGCAAAATATCAAGGAAGTATCACAAATGTCTCACTCCTACATTTTTCCCCATTTTTCCATAAAATCTAACACCAGTCATTGCATAGTTCTCACTGGAAAGTGAATCTTTCATTTGTTCTACTTACTATTCATCAAAACAAATCCTGTCTCCTTCTATTGTAGTTATTTAATACACACTGAGCTGCCATTCTGCCTCTGCAGTGATAAATCCTTCATCCCCTTTTATAGTGGCTCCATAGGGGCCAGCAAGATGCAAAAAAAAAATTTTTTTTTTTTGAGAAGCACTATGAGGTCCATTTCTTGAGGGGTGCCAGGACATGGAGGCTGAGGTCACATAGGTGATGTCCACCTGGGAGTGCTGGTCAGTAGCAGTGTGTCACAGTGTCACAGAGGGGACAGCACCACTGCCTGCCTGCCTCCCCTGGCCCTCTCTAACGGCAGAGCTGGAGGACAGGATTTATGGCTCTGCAGAGGCTTTTGCAGCATGTGACAAGGGCAGGAGATATCCCAGCACTCTTCTGACTGAGGCATTGTCCCTTAGCCCACCAGTGACGGTGGGGACCCAGAAGGAACATATTCCCAACAATTTCAAATTGAACCTCAAGCCTGTACTAGTGAAAAGGTGAGCTTTCATTTAGCCACACAGCATGGGCTGGGTTTCATCCTTATTAAAGAGATGAGAATGCAGTGGGACCACCAGTCCCAAACATAGCACCAGAGCTAAGTGGCCCTGCTACATCTGATCATCTGGGAAGAGGGCAGAGAGACCTACATGCCTCCAGCTCCCCTGATTAGCCATCTTTCCAGGAATGTTTGGCACTGATGCAAACCCAGGAGCACACCTTCCCTCCAGTTTCTGTTAAACACTTCAGCTTTTCCATGGAAAGCTTTTGTATTGTATTGAATTGAAATCCACCTGGATCCAGTCAGTACTTTAGTACAAGGCTTAAGGAATCAATATATCATTTTCACCAGCATTTCTTTATCACACCTATTTTTCCCCCTTGCCCAGCCATTGTTGTGCCATCACCAACTAACAGCCTGATTGTGCTCCCTCCTACTATGATTTATGTCTTGGAGCAAACATGGAAAGAGAAGTGCTTTGGAAAAGCTGTCCTTGAAGTCCCAGTCCAAAATAGTTTTTTTCTAGTTTTTTTCTTTTTCTTTCTTTCTTTTTTTTTTTTTTTTTTGAGGAGATCAGAAAAACATAAATTGCAGTATATCTTCAAAGTGTTTGGGGTTGTTTGCCACATGACTCATACCGACTTTAATGGGAGTCACATGCTAAACTCCCATGCAACACTTGGAAAGTTTCAAAGTGCCACTGCTTTGCGCAAGAGCCCTGAATGAAAAGCTACTTTTGTTTTCCTGCTCCACAGCACTGGCATTGTCCAAACCCCAGCCCTCCAGTAGTACAGTGCTGGGACAGAGTGAGAGAAATCCAGCTGGGGAGGCAGCACTTCTGCCAGGCTTCCCTGGCTCCTGCCTGCCATCTCTCCCCAGCTGCTAGCACAGCAGGCAGGTGAAATCAATGCTGCATCAATGCCTAGGAAACCCTGCCAGAGCCCCCTGAAAAACAGAGACAGGCTGATGATGGGTCTGGCACTGAGGTATTTACATTACCTCTCCTGTTACTAGTGCCTGCCCCTTAGCTGCCCTCTTTTTTCAGGGTTACATGTATTTTCAGTGGTGCCTGTCTCTCCCCTGGTAGTTCTCAGTAAAGCTTCTTATTATGGAGCCTTGAAGTCGTTGCCGTTATCTTGCCATCTTAAAATACAGCAATATAGCTATGATTGGGAAACAAAGGGGGAATTATGTTTTTTCTTGAGAAAAGAGCTCACCTGGCAAGGTGCAGGGTTCTTCCAATTTGAACAAGAAAAGAGCAAAATCTCCTGCCCTTCTGCACCCTTTTCCCCTGGAACAGGTCATGTATTAGTCTGCTGTCAGGTCAAATGGCTGAGTGTGATTTAGAGGGATAAAAACCGTGTTAAAGCAAACCAAGAGCAGATTGTTCCAAGTGCACACATGGCTAATCCTTGCCTAGGACTAGGCAGCCTAGGCACTGCTGATATGGGAATCTCTCTGGGTTTCTTTGAAGTATGGGCAAGTATATTAAAGTGAGAGGAAAGCACCGACTCCTTCAGGTGGTGATTTGTGTTTATTGGCTGTGATTTTTATGAGTTGGAGAAAGAGGTAGAAATGCCAGCATAGAGTAATTGAAATGTACGGGGCTGGTGTAAGAGTCTGTTTCACCACCAAGGGAAGGTGACAAAGCCCTTTCAGAGGAATGTTTTTCAGCATTCACTAATGTTGCTGCATAAAGGGTCCTGGTGCTAATGCTACCTTTAATGGTGTAAGTGCAAAGCTGTGAATCATCCACCTGACAATTACAGCAATACATCCTCAGCCACTCAGAGCTGGGACCCTGCAGCATTTTAAAACACTTGCTTTAAAAAGCCTATAGTGCTGTGGGTGGGATGAGGGATCCGTACAGACAACCCCGTCTGCTGTATCTCCCCTGGATTGCTTTGCTGGCTTCCTTACTTTTTGGGGTGTTGCCTCATCCTAATTAGGGTGGGAAGCAGAGGCCACACCAAATAACAGCTGGCCCATAGCAGTTTCCTCTGTCTGCCATTGTCAAGCCACATTTGCTAGTGAGTTATGTCTGCCTTGAGCCAGGACAGAAAAAACACATGGGATGTAAATCTGGCAGTCGAGGACCCCAGTGAGGCTCCTCAGTGCTTTCAGCAAGCCATTTATGCAAGCAGGAGCTGCAGGAGCAGGTATCAGCAATACACCTTCAGCCTGACAGCCACAGCAGTGCTGCAGTGCCGTCTGTGCATATGGCTATTTTTCTACCTGGAAATGTTGCATAGATAAGACTGAAGGTTTTGGATATTTTTCCAACAGCCCAGCTGGCATTATGTCTCTGCTGCATATCCAGAAATGCTGGACAGAGGGCCACTGGCCTTGCAAATAAATCATCTCTGCGTGCACGTGCCGTGAGGCCAGCGTGGCTGGGATGTTTATCACGCAGGCTCCCTCTCCCAGCCTGCAGATGGCCTGGACAGATGCACTAAATCAGCCCCATCCTGACGGCCCATGCAGCACATCTGGGAAGCGCATGCTGGGAAGGCCAGCCCAGAAGTGCTCCCTCCCCAGGGGCTGCACACAGGCAGCCCTCCCCACGCTGCTGGCCTTCCTGGCCCAGCATTCAGAGTCTCACCCTGCAGGGAAGCTGAGAGGAGGCTGGAAATCTCTTCATCTGTTTTATTTTCCAGCAAACGTTTCTTCAGCCGTTTCTCTTCTCTCAGCAAAGCAGGAAAATGAGAGAGGCGCTGGCAAAGTCTGGGATCATCCCTGGGTGCTCTGCCCAGCCCCCACACTGCATCCCCCCAGCCAGCGCTAAAGGACCACCCATCCCACCCCCTACTTTCTCCTTCCTCATCCCCTAAAGTTTGGAGACACTGTCTAAAGAACAGTTTAATCAGCCCTGTGTGGAAAGAGGGCTGGCATGAAACCTGTCCCATCTGGAGATGTGCGTCTCAAAATCAAGAAGGGAGGAGGAGGGGAGCTGGGGGGTGGGGGGCAGCAGGGAGAAAGGGGGTGGCTTTGCAATTGTCCACAATGACAAGTGCCAGGACAAGTGCACCAAGGGGCAAAGTCTGGAGGTGGGGTGGGTGCTCCCCTGGGATCCCCTCTGCACAGGGACCTGAGGCAATGCCCTGAAGCCCTGCAAGGCACCTGTCAGCTTTCACCCCATGTGAAAGCACAAATTGCAGTAACCCCTTCAACTGGTGAGCCTGTGAGCTCTTTGCTGCACCAGAATCCCAGACAGGACAGGAGGATGTCTCTTCAGTCCTGTGGCCAAACCTTCTGAAGGTACAGCTCAATATGGGCAGTATTTGCCTGTATGATTGGTTTCTTTTTATTTCTTCCTTCACATTCTTTTCTGGGAAATAGTCTGCCTGACCTTGACAGCTGGCTAAAAAATTTGGTTGCACAGTTTTTTGGCACAATGTGCAGAATTTGTCTGAAGCAGACTGTTTCATAGAAAACATTGACTATTGCCACTAAGTTTTTTGGGAGGGAAATGTTGAGACATTTGGAAAAACTACAACTATTTGTGGTCAATTGTCAGTCCTCTGGCCATGCTAAAGCCTCCCCCTACAAGGCAACTATTTTAAATACCAGAACATGCAAAATACTTGGATAGTCAAAACAAAATCACCAGTGGTCTCCAAGGAAAATGGTTTCAATGTTTCAAAAAAATTTATAGGCAATTCACAATATTCATCAGTTTATAAGTCTTTAGAATTAAAACATTATGTCAAAATTGTGCTCAAGTAAAAAATATCAGCATAACAACCAAGGGATATCAAATGAAATCAGATGTTGGGGGCTTCTCTTTGTTGTTCACTATAGTTTTAGAGCACTTGATTTCAGGGCATGCAGTGCACCTCTGCATACAAGTGAGAGAAGTATTGTCATAGCTCTGTGTGTGTATATGTTATGTCATCAAATATATAGCCAGATTTAGGAAGTAAGAGATAAGAAAGGGACCTCAATCCAGCCAAGGGGAAGACAGGCACCCTGTATTGCTCATTTTGTTGAAAGATTGGAAGAAATTAATGCTTTGAGTAAGATAGTGAAAGTCGCATCAGCAACTAGATGATGATGATGATGATGATGATGATGATGATTGTTGTTGTTGTTGTTGTTGTTGTTGTTGTTGTTGTTGGAGAACCTGCTGCATGAACAACCTACCAATATCTTCTTCTTAGAGGGGCCTAATGAGTTAGGAAGTGCTTTGTTTTCTGGATTAATGAATATTCATGTCACTAATGAAAGAAGGCTTTAGTAGAAAAGGCTGAGCTCATCCTAGAGTACAGGATCCCAATGGTTGGGTTGCAGTCCTAGGGCATGGGCTCAGTCCTCTCAGGCAGACAGTGTATGTGAGGTTGAGTTTGAAGTTTTGTGAATCCAGCTTTTACTCCCTCAGCTTTTGTGAAATGAATAAAAATCAGCATGTTTTATTTTAGGTTGTTTTACTGAAATTGAAAATTATCTTTGAAAATTGAAAAGCCTACAGCACTTTTCCATATATTTCCTTTTAAAGATGCTAACTGGTTTCTTCTCCCATTTGTCTGTTTTGGTGTCCAGATACAAACTGGGAATCTATCACATCCAAGCCTACAGTTTGATGACCAGGTATTTCATTAACATGGAATAAATGGAGAAAAGAAGTCATTACTCTTCTCTTGGTCATACCTGGTATCCTCCAAGGAGGTATTTACATGTGAGAGAAGTTCATTGGCTTAGCTAGGATGTTTATTACTGTCCTCTGCATAATAAAGTCATCAGTCAGGATGGAAAGGGGCTAGGGAGAAGGGAGAGCCAAATCATTGCAAGAGAATTTATGTGTAGATAGTTTGATATTGCTTTCCTTTTATTTTTAAATGTGGATTGGAGTATGAGGTCCAATAAGATATACAGCCCTGTAGCCATACACATGTGTTGTTATAATGCAGCCTTTCTTTCAAAAAGGCTGGCAATGCTTAGGGTGGCAGATTTATTGTGTGTACTGCAGGTTAAGGATCATAGGTCATTTTGCAAATATCCTTTTCAGGTGTCTGTAAATTCCTGCAAAAACACACACAAAGTGCAAGAACACTCAGAAGAGTTATTTTTTATTACCTCCCTCACTCGGAGCCCAAATGAAAACAAGATAAACATGTCCTTACTGGGAATACTGGGAGTGAGTTAGCCTCTCAAAGGTGCGAGTCCTCTGCTGTCCTAGATGGCTGCAGCACCAAAAATTATCTCTTCTCTGCATGTAGGCCTCTGTTTCATTTCACAAGATGCCAGAGCAGACCATAAACATCCTCACTCATGAGAAAAGTCTGCTTTTAACTCCTGCTCAGACTATGTACCTTCATCAAGAGGTAGCATGACCATCCCAACCACCTTTTAAAAGGCTGCCCTGGCCCCACGTCCCACACATCCAGTGCTTAATGGGACACTTAACTGTATCCAGCCTGAATTTTAAATTATTGTTGATTGCTTATGCAGATGATCAGGCAGTAGCTAATGTGGGGCCAGGCATGCAGGGCTGGCCATGAGCATGGTTCTGAGGAGAGCTGCCAGCCCCCATGCAGAGGGGTCCCCCACATCCCCAGGGTGGCTTGGCCACCAGCATCTGCAGAGTCCCTGCTCACTGAGCTTCCCTGGTGCTGGCCAAAGCCACCCCGCTGCCTTGCCAGCCCTGGCAACAATGGGGGCTCATCGTGGTGCCAGCTGCCCTCCAGTTTCACCAACTGGGGGCCAAAGGTGCTGCAATAAGTCACATGCTGCCCCCTTCCCTCAGGGGGGAAAGGCTCAGAGCCATGCTGAGATTTTATGGGCTCCCCTGCTGCAGGTGGGCAACTCCCACTGGAATTCCCATTGCAATTCCCTTTGCAATTCTCAGCGTGATTTCCAATGCAATTCCCAGAACACTTCCCAGTTCAATTTCCACTGAGATTGCAATTCCCTATGCAACTCCCTGCGCATTTCTCACTGTGATTCTCATTGCAATTCCCAGTGTAATTTCCACTCTGATTCCCACTGTGATTTCCCTTACATTTCCCAGTGCACTTCTCACTGTGATTCCTTTTGCAATCCCCAGCAGGACCCCAGGGCTGGCCCTGCTGGTCCATCACTGAGCATGGGTTTTATCTCAAGGCCCGTGGCAGTGGCCAGTCCTGAGAGATGAAAAGGACCCGATGACTATTTTTTATTCCTAATGTAAGATCTGGCAGCCAAGCTAGCCAGGGGCATTAGTGGCATAACTTGAATAATAGTTTCTGACAGAAGGAGGTCGCACAGCCCATTTCAGTCTGTCCACCTACGTGGAGGAAAGAAGCATGACGAGGCAGGAACACTAAGTTCTTGTTGAGTTTTCTGACTGTTCACTGTGCTACTGTGGATCCTCTGGCACCCATTCAAGCTTCATTGCATGTTAATTACTGTAGCTGGTAAGACTTCCTTTTTTTTAACCAAGAAAAGGAGTATTTTGCTGACAAGATGCCTCAGTGCCCTTCTAATATAGATTTTGGCTATAATTGTGGAAAGTCTCATTTTTCTGTGTAAACAATGTCATCTTACTCAGTGGCATGGCTCTATATTCACCAGAAGCAATGGCTTTGATCAATTAATTGCATTAACCATCAGTTTGATAAGCTAATTCACACAAATAAAAGAAAGTCAGGTTTTTTGAGCACTTCAGCACCAAGTTATGCATTCTGAAAATATCTGGGGTTTTGTTTCTCCTTACCAGTCAGTATGGCATTCTTTTTCCTGGATGTTCACATCTTAACTAGATCTCATCAAACTCAACAGGGAAACCTTGCCTGGCCTGAGAAGGTGGTTTTTTTGACCTGATGAAGATGATTCCAAGATGCTGTCAGGTGGTATTCTCAGTATTCTCACATGCAGATTTATCTGTCTGCACTGACACTGTGGTGACGTGAAAAATAACATTTTGATTATCAAAATTAATATTTTGGCCAGATGGGACCATCTTGCCTTGACTCATGACCCTGGTAGATGCTGTGCCCTCCCTAAGGTGGCTCTTGGCTTGGTGCTGCAGCACAGCATTTCTGCCCCCTCCTTTCTATGCTGCACCTGGGAAAGAGACCCTTTTCTTGATCTTTCATGTGTGGCTTTCATTACTGCATTTGTTGTTTGTGTTCATTTGTGCCATGCTCCATTCCACAAGCCTGTTTTTCCTTTGCTCCAGGGTTATTTGGCTGTGTTTAACTGTACAACTCTCTTGTTATATTGTATTGGCTTGTCGCTCTAATGGGATTTTATCACAATCAGTAACATCTCCCAGTATCCTACATTTTTATGTGACTGTGTTAAACACTTCCTTTCTAAGGTGAAGAGCTGCAGACATGACTCAGGGCTCATTATTTAAAGCATATATGAAGAGAGATGGAGATTTTCTTCATATCGAATTTTTTAAAAATAAGCTAAAAATATCCAACACTAGTTTGAAGAAGGTGTTGCACACATTTTTCATAACATCTCATCTACATTGAAAGGGTTAAAACCCAATAGATAAGGCTTCTCTTAGCACTCAGGTCCTGTTGTTTGGGTTGCAGGAAAAGCTGTGCATATCTTTTTCCATCCTTCGGCCTTCTTCCCTGAACTCTTCTCTTGGGCAGCAGAGGGCAAAGATGTGGCTGGGAGGCTGCAAAGGGCAGTTTCATAACATGCACAGGCCTCCTTCCCTTTTGCTCTGAAACACCGTCTTTTTGCAGTGCTGCGAGGTAAATTGGAGGCTTTTTTGGTAGTATTGGGTACTAATGGCAGCACAACATTCAGAAGAGTGGAAAAATGTCAGTGGAGAGACGCACTTCAATCCTCATCACTAACACTTCATATTTCAGAGTAGTCCTAAGAGCACTGGTAATGCTAATATTAGAATTAATACACTTCATTCAAAATGAATTTTTATTTTTAAAGGAAAATCCATGCTGAAGCCAAGTTTTGATATGTCAAATTTTGTAGCTGTTTCCACTTCTACCACAGTTAGAGAAACACATTACAATGAAGTTTTTGAAATGACCTGCAGAGTTAAGGTTCCTGGAGTCTTGCTGCGATTCAAAATCTCCAGACTCTTTCAGAAATCACCCTTTATTTGCTACCCCACTGTCTCCACTCAAGCAAAAATGTGCTTCATTCATTTCTTTGCAACTGATCCTTATTTAATTTGGCAAAGAGGAAAGCACAAGTTGGTTCAACTTGTTTGAAAGTGATGCAGCATTTTCTCAGCGTTTGCATTGAGCCGTGTCCTTGAATTTGCTTTGTCTGATCAGCAGCCATTTTTCAGCCCAACTGTACTTCTGGCACAGCCAAGTTGGGCTGGGAATGAGCAAAGCCAAGGGAAGATCATGTCTCTATCGAGCAAAATGCCTGGTTCCCTAGCTACAGACAAGGATGTGCCAGGAACCCCAGCTTAAGTGAGAATTTTGTGCTAAGCACTAAGGTCACTGTGACCTTCACAAAGATTACTTCATGCATTTTTATTTCAGTAGGTGTCAACAACCGTGCTGAGATAGCTTGGTTTGTTCTGCAGCCTGAAAAGGGTAGGGGAAATTAGACACTTTGCATTGGCTGGGATTTTAAATGGAAAATCCTGCTCTCTTTTTGTTTGCTCAGCCTAATACAAACCTGCTTTTGCTTTTATCTTATCATGACATTCAAATTCAGAAGCATAGGAGCTCAGCAGGGCAGCACTGACTCCAAAGCAGACCTCTATCTGCAACCTTTTGAGCCTGCCCTTTTACTGCTACCTCTTGGCTTTGTTTAATACAAACTAACCCCACCGAGGCACCTGCAGCAGCCCAACCAGACCACAGCTTTGTCCCTGAGCTGGGACAGCTTTGTCCCTGAGCTGGGCACCCCAGCCCAGCCCACCTGGCCGAGCATTCCCTCCCCCACCTGTCCTTGCCCTTGGGACTGGCATGCAGGCTCCCCCTCACTGATCTGAGTCCTCTGTGGGACAGAGTGGGCATGAAAATAAAATCATGAATAGGAAGAGTAAGATTTCATCAAAAAAGTTGGTTGGCAGAAGGTTCAGCGTCCCAAATCAGCTTGAACCACAAATCACGTCCCTGAACTGCCTGCCTCTAGAAATACCTGCCTCTACCTGGCCTGCAGGTGCAATAACCCAAAAAAGTATAAGTGTGCTCTAATGGTTTCAGAAAGCAAGCAGGAAGCATTTCTATCAAGCACAATAGCAATAAATGAACATTATTTGAGAGCATTAACTCTTTCCAAGCTGTTTGATTTCTCCTTGCTGTCCTGCCTTTCAAAACTATCTGTCCTCAGTGCCTAAGTATAACTACACAGCAGTAAAACAGGTAATGGTATTAAAAAACATAATCAAAATGTTTTAATGTGAAATGTTGCACATACTGTGTAAAGAATTTCTTGGAACAACACCTGGATTTCTTCAAATAGAACTGCATAAGTCATGGTTTCTCTTATGTTTGCCCTGTTCTGTACTCATACAGCACTTTTTTTTGGCATGGACATTTATGGAAATTGTATTCAAAGATGTGCCTAAGGACTAGGGAAAAATTAATCTTACAGGAATGGTAATTCCT
>NW_005054403.1:1034626-1078513 GCF_000277835.1 Geospiza fortis | reverse complement strand
GGAATCAGGAGATCGGATGGTGTCCTACAGTTTCTGGGTGATGATGACCACCTTGCAGCTTTCAAATATTGAACACCTGTAGAACAGTGTTAGGAATCAATTGAGCCTCTGAATTTAAGATTTGCAATGTCATTCAGATAATCAAGTGTATCTGGAGGACCTGCAGCCCACTCTTTCACTATCCACACGTAGTAACAGAAGACTCAGTCCATGAAATTATTCATTGCCAGCCACCCACTCTTCTCAACTCCAAAGGGTCTGTTCCATCTGGAAGTAACTCGCTCTGACTGCATCCTCTTCTGATGTGTGTCTTAAGGGATTTTCCCTTCATAAGACAATACTCTTCAGCACTAGACACACTATCATTGCACTATATCTCTTGACTGATTTTGGTACTGGAATTTAAACTAAGAGTTTGTTAATCATGTGCAAATATTATTAAAACAAACTCATATCCCCAGTTTTTTTTAAAAAGAGCACCAGCATGAATTTAAGTATTATAACATGCAGCAGAGAGGTGGGTCTGGACATTGAAAATGCAATATGGCATTTTCCTGTTCTGCCATTATAACCACAAATTCATCTTGCAGTTAGTGAAAACTGGCTACTATGTGAAATTGCTGTCTCCTATCAGCCCTGTTTCCCATAGGTTATTGAGCTCAGCCCTAGCTCAGATGCAATTTGATTCCTCTAAAAGTAAGATTGTCTGCACAGTCAGTTCTAGGTGAATTCAAAGTCTCTGTATTTATGGGGAGAGCTGGCAGAAAAACATAAAGAATTTGGGTTTTCTACACCTCTGGTAAGAAATCAAAATAACTTTGGTCTACATTATCTATCAGTAATATTTTTTGAGACAAAATATACATAATTTTTTCTCTCCTTCCTATCTCATTGCTAGTCTTAAATGACCAGAATAAAGCAGCTGCTTTGCAAACCCACAGGCAGAGTATTGCTTGCAAGCATTGTGCACGATGACTCTGGGGTTAGGGCAGGCTGTGCCCTTAGGACATCCCAATATATTTCTGTTCATTTTTTCTTGCATATTTCTTATTGTAGCATCTGCCTGCTGCATCTTGGACATGAATACAGTAATTCCAGTGGGTTAACATCACCCTGTGATGCAGGTAGCTCAGGTGAAGTTTTAGTGTTAGACTTGGCAGTATTGGGTTAATGGTTGGACTTGATGATCTTAGAGGACTTTTTCAACCTAATTAATTCTGTGACTCTGTGTTCATCATATGCACCAGGCCCATTCAGAGAGAAGGAAAATTGGTCTTTCATATTGGTTTTTTATCCCTCTCATGCCCGCTCTATAGCAGTTGGTGCTAAAGACTCACGTATGCTTGAAAAACGGTACTCTTATCCAAATACCCCTATTTTCTTTTCCATCTAAGATAAAGTAACTTTATCTTTTCTTCTTAAAATTAATCCCAGTGATACTTCCTCTTCACCTGGGCTTCCAGGTTCCTCATGCCTTTCTCCCAGTCTACTCATTCATCTGTTCCATAGCCCTTTCATCTCTTTATCTGTGCTTCCTTATGGACTTCTGACTTAGGACATTTGCCTGGGAAAAAGTTGAGGCTTTGACCCTCTGTGTATTACTAATATTATTACTTAGTAGAAATGCAATGTAATAATACCTTGCAGTAATATGATGAGCCGAGGCCCCCTTTGCCTCTGGAGCATATTGTCCTCTGCTGTCTTCATTTGTTTGGTCTTAACTCAGAAACTTCTGGGCTTTCTTTGGCCTAGCTAAGGACCAACTGGAAGGAAGCTCCCTGGTCATAGTTCCTCTTGATCTCAGCAGCCCTAGGCCTGTGAGGGGCTGAAGTTGTGACCCTCTGCACTAGGATGTTCACAGATGTCATGGTCCAGAGCTCTGTCTAACCTCTTAGAACACACAGCCTAGGAAAAGCTGCCTCACAGCCCCACCATCTCCTTCCAGACAGCCATGGAGCTCATCCTGTACTGACCCAGGTGCTAGCATTTTTCTCCTGATATCACCTCTGCTTGTTTCAAATTTGCTTCCAGACTGGGATTATGTGCCCGTTCCCCTCCCAACAGGAGTCCCTGGAGGCACTAATCAACCTCTTCCCATCCATCTTTACCTGCCTGCAGCCCAGACACCAGACAGGGAAAGCAAGTAACACGGAGAAGCAGAGAAGAAATTGCACAGTTTCAGACTCCAGGAAAGACAAAATTCATGAACACATGCACACAGAACCTGCCAATAAAACATGGGCTAGTCCACGCCACTTCCATCACCCTAGACATTCCCCTTTGAAATTACACCCTTGCTCCCTTCAGCCCTTCACCCCGCAGCACTCTGATTTCTGACACTAGCACTGTATTGCTTTACATTTAGGACATTGAGGTTGCAGAAAGTGCTTTGTACCATGAAGAAGTTATCTCCACTCGACTGAAAGCTTTCTGCAGCTACATATTGCGTCCGGTGTTTGCAGTCACTGATCCATTATTTGTAAGAGGGACAAATCCTACCCTTTGCTTTTCAGCTGGCTGAAGATTTAACCTCCCTTCATTGAAAGAAAGCATGACAGCGTGAAAGATTTCCAACAATTTTCTGTTTTTATTTTTTATTGTTATTATTATTATCACTATCCTTATTGTTGTCTTTTTGCATCTGCTCTAGCTGGGACATGTAGAGCTTGTGAAGCCAGCACCACTCAGCACGGACGAGTTATTTTTGCAGTGATGCTGCAAGAGAGGGGAAGCATCTATTCCCTTTATCCTATTTCATTAAAAGGCAGTGCATTTTATGACTTCTCCACTCCAGCTGCAATGATTCAGTGCCAGGTGCTGGAGCTTATTCCCCTCTCCCCTTTGCCTGCAGAAGCAAACCAGCGCTGATCTGCAGAAGTCACAGGTAGGATGTTAATCAAAACCATAGGGAGCCAAAAGTAGTTCCTGGAGCAGGAAACTGTTTGAAGAATGTAGAAGATCATTATTTTACCTATGCATTTAGTAAACCCACCTACATCAGAGGATGTGGGAAAGAGGAAAAGAGTGTTATGTAATCAAGTCTAATGTTAATGGCAGTTTTCCATACGAACAAAGTTCTCTTGGGGTCAGTTGCTATCCCTTTCCCTGCAAAGGCTAGTTGCTAAGTGAATGAAAAATATTCAGTTTCCATTATAGGTTAAAACATACATGTGTGTGTACATGTGCACTTAAATGTGTTGCATGTATGCATGTACAGAAAGCCATAATTTTTTACAAACATATCTTTCCTAAGACTACTAAATACCCTGGTGTGAGATGAAATATTTTCTTTAAATGATCATAAAAGGTGTTTCTAAAATGTCACCACTTATATAATTTTCCCAGCTTGCCCCACAGTTCACTTCAGACTGAAACTAATTTAAATTACTTTGTAGCTCCCAGCAATAAAAGGAATTTAGTAATTTGCAGTTCATTTGCCCTTGCTATTCTTGGAATCGGTATTTGAGGTTGTCCAATCCTTTGCATTAGGAAATGTGTGGAGTGTGAGTAGCAGTCCTGTTATGCCTGGCAGATTTTGCCAAGGAAACTATTGGGTTTTGCAGCTTTGAAATTCTGGGGATAATTGACATGTGCTCCATTCCCACAGAATAGCTGTGATCCTCGTCAGTGCCTGGCTGTGGATGAGTTTAGTGAACATTGTATTTCCCAAGTGGTGGTTAAGCTAACTTAATTAAGGAAGTGCCTTTATCCCAGCCCAGACAAAGGCTGCCCTTGATGGAGCACTGTTGAGAAAACAGCTCTAAGGTGAAGGCCTTATGAACCAGACATGCAGAGGTGTCTCCTCCCTGGCCTTGAGCCTCTAGTGGAAATGAAATCTTGGGGGAAGGAAATAATAAGTTAACGAATGACCTTTCTAACTTCCCAGATGCTAACCAAACATGACCCAAGCCTAAGCAGACCTCTTCGCCTGGGGACTCTCCAAGAGGGAAGTGTAAGAGTCCCCTTGGGAGCCCCAACACTCCCAGCCTGCAGGCTGGCAGGAGGGAAATGGGGAGCCAGGCAAGCCCCCCACAGCATCCCTGAGACTGCCCATGGTCCCTCATTGAACCAGGGAGTCTGAGGCTGCCAAGTGCCCTTCCCACACTAACACCCCAGGGCAGGTTCAGAGAACTGCAAACACACACCAACCCAGCAGATTTAGATGGCCTCTGGGGTAGAAGCTGTGTTGTTCAGGGCACCATCAGCTCTGCTCTGCTCTGCTCTAATCCCCAAGGAACCCACATCACCACCACTGGAGCCCCGAGCATCCACCACCACATCATTATTATCACTGGGCCTTGCACAAATAATGAGAGAGGACAGTGCTCTCACCTCAAAATCCAGCTTCAGTGCTACTAAAAGGGAGGAGATAAAACACTGTCATACAAATGAGATCTTACACTAATGCCTGCAAACAAACAAGTGATGTTCATAAACAGCATTAGAGAGAAAGCATGGCTCTGGATATACCAGCTACTGCCTGTGCTGTAGGGCTCTTTCCATTCTCTCTCTTACTTGTTCAGTGTAAAATCATGGGAGGGAAATATGCGTGTAAGGAACTGTTATCATATTGGGTTTTGTTTCAAAAGTGAAGGTCTCTTACCCAGCCTGGAAAGAGCTTTGTACTCTCAGAACTCCCCAATGTTATCAGAATACAAAAGTCTGTATTCTCACTGTCTCCATAAAACAAATAAACACGTTTTTTCTCCATTTGCCTTAAACACATTTTGTTACACTAGTTGTTCTCAAGCCTTAACTCTCAGCAAAGGACTGAACATGCCAGTCCTCTTTGCCTGTGCCAAGCACAGGATCAGGAGGTCAAGGCTGCAGGAGTCAGCAGTGCAGAGCACTTTGGGTGTCTCATCCACGCTGTTGCTCAGTCTGACAAACACCCCGGAGCTTTACCCACTTTCTCATTATCAAGAGAAACCAGTTCCTTCATGAGAATTCTGGTCTGTGCTTTCAATTCAATCGCTAATCTGACAGCTCTCTATGTCCTACAGCAGTGATAATCTGCTCATTTGGGTTTCTGAGCATGAGGCTTAGTCCTGTGGATGGAATGTACCCCTATTTTGATAACCACACATGCAGAGAAATACTGGGAGTGGGACCGGGGAAGCAAAAAAATCTGTGGAATGAAGTTAACCACTGGCTTGAAGATGTTTTCCTGGAGAAAGACATGTAATGCAATGTAATTTTTGCTTTTAGGTTAATTTAAAGCAAGTAAAGCTGCCATTCTTCCTGAATTTTTTCACCTTTTTTCAGTTTCCCTCTCAAGAGCTCTCCCAGGGCTGGGAGTCTCTGTGCTGCCCATCAGCAGCCGTTCCTGAGTGTCCAGCATGTCCCTCAAGTTACTGGAAACCATAGGCTTTACCTTCCCATTGCATAAAGGTAATTTGGGACCAAGGCTTCAAGCAAACAAGAAATGCCATTAAAACAACTGTTGTGGATTGTTTTAATTTAATTTTCCCCAAAACAACCCAGCAGCATCATATGGCTCTCAGTGAGATCCTGCTATTACACACTTTGGCAGCTGGGCTGACTGAGACACGAGAAGATCAGGCACTTTGCAAAAGCAGTGTGTGCCAGCATCTCAGACTGGGGAAGAAAAACCAAGCTCTGGCCCCAGTTTCTTCTGTGTATTGCTCTTGGCTCCCAGGACTTAGCCCTTGGGAGGGATCCCAGCTACAGAAAATGCAAATAAGATCTTGCCACAGATAGAAGAGAGCTTCAGGGACCAAAGATAGTGAGTTTTATCAGCACTGCCATTTCCATAATAAGTAATACATGTACCAGCTCATGACAAGACTGTGATAAGGATTTTGTGGGATATTTTCCAGTCATGTGGAGTATAAGACTGTAAGTAATTATTGAATCATCCAGTCCAGCTTCCTGGAAGTCTTCAGTTACTGCACCCTGAAAATTGACATCAAACTGGAAATCCTGGTGAGGTCAGAGGGCTCAGACCTGAAGATCAAAGCCTGTGTCATGGGCAGAGTCCCCTGCTTCAAGTACCCTGGTACTCCACACCCCAGGGACACTCCCAGCTGAACCAGCCTCAGCCTTCAGGGTACAGCTGAGGGCTTGACTTTAATTTGGTCTGCTCTGCTAGCATTTGTTTTTGTTTTCTCCTGTTCTGAAAGAAATTTGTTCCCAGCACATCATCTTGTCCCCACTTGTGCTTACAGGCCTGGGCACAGCTGTGGTTACCAAAGCAAAGTCAGTGTTCAGTAAGAAACCTGAGAGGAAAACCCATTTTGGTGATGCGCTCTGAATTTCAAGGGAATTATATCCCAGCTAAGAGGAAAGGTTTCTTTTACTGTCTGACTCCAGTGCTTTCACAGAAATGAAGCCAGTTAAGCAAGTACCCTGTGGGGCATCTGCTTGGATTACATGCTCAGCTTACCCTGGTAATGGGCCTTGGCAGATAAGTATCTGATCATCTTTAGCTGGACAGCTTCTAGTTGCATGGCAAACTACCTTGCCAAGTGTGTTTTACATGATACTGACACGTCCTTTGCCAGTACATGTACTTTGTATTAAAGTTCCTCTTTGCTGCCTTGAGCATATCCTGCTTGCTGATTCCCTCAGGAGTAAACCCCTGTGCACCCAGGTGTCTCTCACGCCCCTGAAAATCAGTGGGTAAGGGATTTGAGCACAATGCTGCACAGAGGAGGAGGTAGGATGAAAAAAGGACCAGGGGCTCCTGATGCTGAGCCACACAAGTTGCCTTCCCCCCTCTGACTCACCATGTGCCACTTTTTAAGTGAAAAATCACTTAAAAATTATTTTCTCTCTTAGGCAGATGGGCAGAGATGCAAGTGGCCTCTTTAAGACAGGTGCTGACTGCTGCCTTCTCTTTATTTATGGTGACTTATATGACACCTCACCCCACACACCCCTGAGTTCTGCTGAGGTCAGGCCAAAAGGCACACATGCCCTCATGCCTCCCTGCATTGCATACCAAAAAAATAAACACCTCACAGAAAATAGTATACCTTGTTCTTTGACGCTGAATGGGTAGCTGTGGCAGGAAAAATATCTATTTCATTAATTCAGTGCCAGGGTGACCCGTGCCAAGGAGCACAGGGGAAGATGAGATTGGGTTTCTGACAGAGAAATCCAGAAGCTGCTCACTGTATGGATGACTACAAGTGATCCTGGTGGTTAAGGTCTCATGGCAGTCAGTGTACACCTAGTGAATACCTCTGTGGAGCCCAGTGGTGTATTCAGCTGGAAAAATGTGGCTGTTTCTGCACAAGCTTCTAAGGTTGGTAGTGCTCTGTTGTGTTCTGCAGGCACCTGGAGCCACTGGAGATGCAGCAGCACATCCCAACAAGTATCCATGGTCACTGCCTTCCTCTGACCCTCTGGCAGAGCATCCAGCCCAGCAGAGCCCACTGAGAATCCCCAATGGCACCAAAAGAGCAGCCATTGCACACATCCTGTGTCTCTCATTGAGGGCCCGGCCTCAAGTGTGCAAGCACTGCCTCAGCCACCACAGTTTGTTTTTAAGGAATGAGATTTCCTAAGACTATTGAGCTTTTGCTCAGAGACTGCCACTTGACCTCTAAACAGTATTCTTGTGTTGGCATGTTAAAAGCTGCAGGGAAAAAATATTCATGAAAGACCTTTCCTAACAGATGGTTTCCTTATTCAGAAATCTGCCTTGTAACTCAGTTTGAGTACTGCAAAGCTTACACTTACATTTGCACACCATGACTTCTCCTACATCACTGAATGCTAGGTGATTTTTTGTGTGAATTGTTAATAAAGCCCTACCACAGAAAAAGCAAATCTATTTGCTGTCTGTGTAATTTCTGCCCTTACATCAGCGTGGGCAGTGGGGACCAGTAAGAGCTGCTTGCTTTTCCTGCTCCAATTAACTTTCAGCTTTTAATGAGCTAGTTCTTGAGCTCACTCAGTCATTGCAAGGTTATAAAGATTAAAAGAATTACAAGGCATTTGTGGTCTCGATTGTTGGTGCTGTTATTTTAAAGCTTGTTTTATATCACCTCAGATATCACTTGGGCTCTTTTTCAGGCTGGGAGAGGCTGGGGGAATTGTGCTGCACTCAGATCTGGCAGCTGCCAGTGAGGCCTCCAGTGTCACCCCCTTCCACTCTCACTTCCTTGTGGTTTCCCCCTGCACAATGCTGAAATACAGCGTTTTGTTACCTATTAGAGTGTCATGCTCAGTGATATTGTGAAGCTATTAAATTCTGCTGGATCATCCTTTGTGAAGAAGAGGATGTTGACAGAGCAGAAGCCCCATCCTGCAGCTATTATCTGGTATTCAGAGTCCTCCAATTAGTATGCACAATAAATCTAGTCCAAGACCCCCCACTGCTTTATGTAATTTCCATATTAACCTCACTGCTTCTCAACGTGTTCCTATTATTAAGCCATTTAAAGGCTTCCCTTAATTCACTTTCCAGAGCTATGTCTCATTTTCTTTTTTTCATGTGTTTGCATACACTTCCGAAGGTTCACTTGACATGATGTCTGTTGTTGTTGGTTAATTTTTTAATTAAAGATTATTTCCGGTATACTTTCTTTACATCATCCTCCTTACATGTGTTATCCTCCCCATCTCTGTCAGATTGCAATGGCTGGATTGAGAACTGATTGATTGTCATTTCATGTGCTCAAAAAGCCAACCCTTTAAGGCTGCCTTGGCAATTCTCAGGCTAAAATTGAGTTTTGTGACAGTTCTGCTCAATGAAAAATGTAAAATTTTTCTGGTGTTGCATTGTATGATCTCCTCTGCTGTTCTCCCTCTCCATGGGGTCTGGCAGGAAATAGTCAGGAGTGTGCTCCTTTCACTACACAGCCTCAAAGGCCAGTGGTTGTTAGCTCACTGAATCAGCTGGGGATACAGATCCAAAGATGAAGCATAGGTTTTCAGGTCAAGGAAGGTTTAAAATCACTTGTTTAACCATAGCAGATCTACACCTGTAACTGTGATAGTTTGGAAAAACACTGATGCAGGCGCCAGAGATTAACCACTGGGGTTTTGTAGAGGTTGGATTTTATTTATGGTGGTATTTTGCATCCCTGAGTTGTTTTAAGTGAAAACTGATAGAGTTGGACTTCCACAGTCTGGAGAAGAGACAGCTTTGAGAGCTGCCCAGTGCCAGCAGGAAGGTCATCAGAGTGGAGCCAGGGTATCTGTGCTGGGGTGTGGTAGGAGAGCAGAGGTTGAAACAAGAGAGTCAGGCTGGTATGAGGGGATGTCAGGCAGTGAAGCAAGTTGCCCCACAAGCTTGTGCTGGCTCCAGCCATGAAGGTTTTGAAAACCAAGTCCTGAGCAGTCTGGTGTTGATCCCTGAGCCAGTCTGACTTTGGGGTAGGCACTTCTGGAGGTCTGTGCCAGACTGAGTTCCATGGCCTCATGAGATATTAAACACTTGGTTAAGTGGGATCCAGACACCAGGCAGGCCATTTGCTCCAGTTTCAAGACAGTGAGGACAGTGAGTAGGCAGGTGCCACTCATCTCTCAGCATCAATTCAGTCCCTGGCTCCATGGTACCCAAGCTGGGGCTGAGGAGGCAGCAGTGTGTTACCAGACACCAAAAGATGCCTGGAGCCATGTGAGCACACCTGCTTGGCTGAGTGGTTGAACCCCAATGGCTTGTTTATGACAGGCCATGGAAAAGATCTTCCCCAAAGTGGGCTGTGGAGGAAAAATGCTCTCCTGTCTCTCTTTTCTGCAAGGAGTGGAAACTTGTTTCACCCTATAGTGGTAGCTTCTGCATAAGAGCGAATGTCCTTTTGCTTCTTCTTTTCTCAGCCACCGGTCTACAAGGCTGTGTAGCTTTTCAATATATTATACATTTTAAAAGCTGTGAAAAAAAACAAAGAAGGAAAAATAATTGGAAAATAAACCCTGTGTCAAATTCCCCCCACATTCTGAGCACATTATGGTGAAAATGTTCAAAAATATTAAAGTAAGGGAAACCCTGATGAAAGGTTTATAGGAAAGGTATATAAAAGATAATTTATATATCTTCTTCCATTTTATCATTTCTGGCAGAGGAATGAGGAACCAGGAATATTTGTACAGTCATCCACCTCTCTCTTTTCAGGGCAGGCTGGGTACTAAGCCATTGCTGTATATCCAGTGTGTGAAACCCCTGCATTTTGCTCTCCAGAGCTCAAGAAATACCCTTTATTCTCTTTATAAGTAAAAAACCTGATTTTGTTACCAAATAAACTATTCCTAGGGTAGGGAGTACAATGCCACACCAGCAAAAAGCCATTTATGTGGTCTTCTGCATCCTATCTAAACTCTCATATCAGAGGTGATTTTGAAATCCCATACCAGAAGGTGGTGAGCAGCGGACATGGGTTTCTTTGTGCTCTCAGTTTTCAAGAAAGGTCCTGATTTGGTTTGGATTTGAGACACCTGAGGAGAGGGTTCCACAAATCTTGCATAGGAAAGTAGCATCTTTCCTCCATCCAGGGATGCTCTGAAGAACCTGAAGTTATCCCAGAGCCCAGGGCTGGGAGGTGCTCCTGCCACTTCTCCCCAGCCAGATGTGGGCTCTGGTTTTCATGGGCTTGCTTGGAAACAGCTGCAGCAATACCAAAATGTGTCATTTCTCATCCAGCCCCTTCTTGCACAGAGCTCCACACCCACAGCCTGGAGGGTGCAAAGCAAATGTCCATGATGGCATTGGCTTTTTTGAACCGGCCAACCCTCCCAGCCACAAAACAGAAAACAAGCCAGCCTTGGTTTCCTGGTCACTTTCCTGGCCTGACAGTTGGAAAGGTCCCACATTCATGGTTGTATTGCCAACTGGAACATTAGAGACCTCAGACTGTGGGACCCAAGGAGGGGCTGCTCAGTGTTACCCAGCTGCTGGTGGAAATCATCTGCTTCCCAGGGAGGCTGGCTCCTGGCTCTTTGCCCCTCCACTACCTGCAGCACCAACCTGATGCTCTCTGCAGCTACTAAAGGGCAATTCAAAAGGGGGAAATGTCTGACATGACAGACATACAAAAGGAGAAAATTAGTAATTTTAAGGGATTTAAATAACTCTCCATTTGAAAGTCTTTCCACTTCCAAGTGGCATTGGTCACTGTTGGCTGACAGGTCAGCTTGTGCTGCAGTTGCATCCTGCAGAACACATCATGCTCCTGTGGGAAAGGCTGGTTGGCCTTTCATGTCCAGCCCTTCCAGGCATTTCTGTGCTTCATGCAGATGAGGGGAAGAGCAACCATCATCCCTTCCCCAGCAGCTCATGTTCCCTTTTTATTCTAGATTATTAAAATAAAAGAGCATTTCTATCAGCTGTGGTAATCTGCTTGAGAAACAGATGTTTTTTGAAAAAGCTGGAAGCAGCTTAAACATCTATGATGGGCTGATTCCTAATTCCCTGATTGAAAGCTGAAATTATCTTCATGCAACTTTGAAGAGGACATGGTGTTTGTCTCCCTAGGCAGGCAGCACTCTGCAATAAGCCCCTGAGATAGCTGAGTCTTTAAAGGAATTTATATCCCCTGGGGGGAAATGCCTCTGGTTTATCTACTATTTTTAAAAAGGGGGGTAAAAAAAGTAATTTCGCAGAATGAATTGATTATGGAAATTTTTTGAAGTATAGAAGATATTAGGTTTGGTGACCAATGGGAGCTTACTGCCAATAGTATAAGTCAGCTTTCATTCCGTTCTTTTCTTCATTTTTCTGCTGGCTTCTAAGAACATCTGACCAATGTTGGGATCTAACTGCAAATGAAAGTGATATGTTGCAATCTCATTACAATAAAAATACATGTCAAGCTAACAATTCTACAAAAAAAACCCCAGTCCTATATGTGTATGGTAGTTATAACTATCTCAGAAAAACATCTTTTGGACTTAGATGTTGTAAATCTATTTTCTTTTGCAAATGTTGTGTGTGTTGCCTCCATCAAACACTGCCAAGCTTGTCCTCAGCATCTCTTTCTGACAACATAAATTCCTGTCTGTGAGGGCTGAAACCCATTTAACCCATTTCCATCACACATGTGAAGTGGAATTGTCTCTAGTTATGGAGCCAAACTTAAATAAAAAGAAAGAGCATTTGTTGCTTTGTAACCAGTTTAAACACACACATGCATAATGTAGGAAAAAGGCTCCATAAAAGAGGATGTAAAACAGCCACATAAACCTGACAGCACCTCCTTTCCCTGTCTGGATCTGTCCCAGTACTGTTGGCATTATCATAGTGGAAGTGATGGAGTTGCCCAACTTTGGGGGTCTGGCTTTCTGTCTTGGGACTAGCACAAGTGTTATTCATCCCTGTAAAGTAATTAGGAGAGCCCTCTGTTCCCAGGAGTCTTGGTGGCTGGCTGTCCTGCAGAGCAAGTCACTGTTATTCTGCTGTTTCTGAACACAATTCAGGTGTGATTAATAGCACCTAGAGATGGCTGACAATTTTACAGTTTGAAGTGGGAGAAAATCTACCTATACTGCCACATTTTCTTTGTTTTATTGGTGGGACTGGTGCTTTTTGACTGGCTACCTGCTCCAGCTCTGGGCTCATTTGATGTTCCAGGGAAATGGGACCCATCTCTCCCTGCAGTGCATCCTGCATCCCCCTGGGAATGCTCTGCAACACTGCCTGCATCACCCAGCCCGTGTGTGCTCAGCTGCTGCTACAAGAAATGCTGGATTGCAGCAGTGTGGGAGCTCCTGGGCCCAGGGGCAGTCAGGCAGGCAACATGCAGGCAGGAGGCCAAGTGGCCCTGTGGGCTGACAGGAGCTGCTCGTGGTTGCCCTGCCAGGTCTGAGTGACCACAGCGCCCTTGACTTGCCTACAGGGACAAAGGCTCTGCATCCCCAGTGCTCTGTCAGCAACCCTCAGCGTCTGCCTCCAGAAGAGGTGGGGGAAAGCAATTTTATTTCACACTGGTCTACATTGGGTTGGGGTTTTTTCCTACTTAAGCACCCACCCTGTGATGCAGCTTCCAGCTGGATGTGGCAATGGATTGCAGGATGTTCCCTAGATGGAGGGCTGCATCTTAGCATTTCCTCAGAAAACAGCCTGCTGCAAACACGTCAGACACCCTCCTCTGCCCTCTGTCCTGGTACCCCAAAGACTAAACAGAGTCTCAAGATGTACAGAATTATCTCTGGAGCCTTGGTCCAGCGTGCCTAAAACACCACCATGGCCGTGTGGGAACAGCAGCAGAGGCACTGTGTTGCAGTGTGTAGCAACTTCCAGTCTTAGCTATCCCAGTTCCTCCCAGGTGGGGCAATGCCTCCTCCCCTCCCCTCTCCCTGCCTCCTGCTGAGAGCTGTCCATCAATCTCAGAAGGTCAGCAAGGCCGTCGTCTGATAGGTGAAGTTCAAAAGATGCCTCTCAGCCCTGGGGACAATTGGGCCATCCAAGTGTCATTTGTCCCCTGAGCCTTCCCCGCTCCTACCTGGTTGGTAGCACACCTATCCCTTCCCTCCCCCTTTCCCTGAGCTTAAAAAGACACAGGACCCTGTGGTCGGGATTCAGTTGGAGGTGTCGCAACATTCAGAGGCCTGCGTGCCCAGGAATAAACTCTGGATCAAGACCCTCTAGCCGGATCCGTCTCCTTTCTCCTTCACCTCGCCTAAACCTCTCCATTAGAGGTAAAGCCTGAGTTCCTGCATGTCTGGACTTGTTCCAAGAGCCTAGCTGCATCACACAGCCAGCCAAAGGTATCTCTGGGGTGTAACACCACAGCTGCCGCCTTTGGTCAAGCAGCAAGGGCCAGACGAGCCCAGGCACGTTCCATCGGTCATATTGGGATTTTATTCCAATAGCACTGCTCTCCTGATGCCCCCAAGCAGAGTGGCTGCTGCAGGGTGGTGAGACACTGGGGCTCAGCCATCCACCCCTGAGTGCCCTTTGCCAGGCTGACCATGGGAGGCACTGCTGTCACCCATCATCTCAACCCACCCTCAAAGCCCCATGATAAGAACAGCTGCCCAGTATGGTGGTTTCTGCAAGTCCTTGCTCTGCACTGAGCAGGCTGTCTCTTCTAAACTCATCTGGGCAAGAGAGAGACTTTTCTCAGTCCTTTTATGTCTCAGGCTGCAGTACGAAATCCCATAGAGGGCTAAGAAATCCTTTTTTCTTCATGCATATAGTGTATTTCTTTGGCTTCATCTTTGCCCATTTTAAATGCAGCCTGGTGAGTGCATTAAAAGAAAAAGAAAAAAAAAAGAAAATCCATGCAAAACACTCCCCTGCACACGTAGTCCTTCCCCAAAGAGCAGGTGAGAGAGAGAGCAAACCACATGTGCAGATGTTAGTCACACTGCCAAACACACTGCTGGCAGGAGCCAAGCCAAAAAGGCAGTCAGGGAGCCCCTACAACATTGCTGCCTCTGTGGTTTCAGCTTCCAGGCAAAGATGCTGCTCCATATTGTGGTACATATGCACACAACTTCCAATTGTTTTTTCTTCTGCTGTTTGTGTCAAGGGAAATCAATTTTAGAGATAATAAAGATACTATTACTTGAAGAAAGTGTGTTTTTAAAACAGAAATTAATAATTTCACTGAGCAATCTATAGTAATTTATATTTTGGTTGTTTATCTTGTGTGCCATACAGAGCTAGCAATTTCGTAACTTGCACAGTATTCTGTGCAAGGGTGTATTTTGGCTTCTGCTGCTGTGTCAGGCTAATGCCACTGTTGCTATGGTAATGGTGATGTTTGAGTCTGCTTTGTCACCTTTGTCCTGCTATTTTTTTCTTTACAAACAAATTCATGTTGTGTAGGCCTGGAAAACAGGCAGAGGGTTTGCTATGGAAGCTCAGCCCCTTCTCTTTTTTATTTATTTATAACAGATTTTAAAGCAGTGTGGCAATTTCAGAGATGAATAAAGCCTAACACCAGCAGAACTCATCAGATCTGCTGAAGCCATCCTCCTATAAAATGTCACTGAATTATCCCTCTATGGCAGACCACACATCCTGGTTGGGAGTACTACAAGGCATCCCATCTTAATTAGAAGAAGCCCATAACTATCAGTCCATCATCATCCTGTGCAATTTCATCCAAACTTTTAGAAATTCTCTGTGATTTAGAAAAAGTCTACCAAATTTTTATCAGCTCCACCATGACTGCCATCATTTTTTCAAGGCTGACTCATTTCCTGCCATTCTCCCTCGTTCCCAGGTATCACTCTCAGGACCATGCTTTTACTTGCAATTAGCCCACAGTAAAATGCATTTTGCTTGTCTGGGTGCAGCAGGCTGTGTGATTCAGCCAGCCTTTCTGCTTTATTTACCCTCCTGCCTTTCTCTGGGTGTTTTATCAGCAGTGATTTCACATTTATTTCCACATCACTAACGAAGAAGCTGTGGAGTAGCTGCGTGTGGCACCCTGAAAAGCCCCAGCAGCAACTTCTGCACCTGAGGATTTGTCTGTTTTCTTTGCTCAGCATGTCACTCTACACTGGCATTTCCCCAGTGTGGCAAAGTGTACCAAACATGAAGCAAGGCACAAGCTCCTCAAGCAGCTCTGGTAGGACTGCTGAGGTTAAGCTGTTTTAAAATGTGGATCTCTCGTGGAGTTACTGCACACTGTCCTTGACTGCTGGTGGATGGACAATATGTACTCCAGCATCCCCGCCTTGGACTCATACTCACCATACATGTGAAGCGAATTGGGCCTGAGCCCTTGTTTATTCCTAGAAAAAACAAGGAGAAATGGTGAAGGTCTGGACTGCTCAGGTGCCCCAAGTGCCTGGCACCCACACCTCTTTTCCATAGGACTGGGCCAGCACATTTGGAGAGGAAAGCAAACCAGAGCTTGACCTTTGAAGGAAGGAATACAGTGAATCCACCCCATAAAAAATTATGACTTCATCCTGTTCTGAGGAAGGAGGACCCCAGTTCCCTTTGTGGGCAGGAGAAGAGGCAGTTTCAGCAGGGTGTTTGGGGCTGGGTGGCTGTGCCAGCCTGCACACAGCTCGGGGACAGCAGCAGGCTGCAGTTAGCCTCTAGAGTCAGGAGCATGGATAGCTTTGCAGGAGCAGCCAGCATTGCCTATACTCTCCCTGAGCCAGGGCTAGAAATCATGAATCTAGTTCACTTTAAGCTTTATTTTTTGCTAGGAATTGGCAGTGTTTTCTTCTGACCCACGTAGGCTTCCCAGCCACGAGACCTTCCCGTTGGCATAATTTCTTGCTCCAACTCTCTGTGTCATGCTACGGTAGCAGGCAGCATTGAGGGCACAGCACTAACAGAATATGCCTGTGGGGCTGCAGCCCACAGATGGGTATGTGCCTGCTAATAGACCTCCTTTGCCCCTGAGATTCCTTGCCTCTGCAAATATAAAGGGGGAGGATGACTTTCTGGCAGAGGGTCAGGGCCCAGGGTATCCCACCCATACTACGTACCAGTGATGGTGAGCTTATTATAAAGAGTGTTTATCATTCCTGAGCCGTTCATTTGAGGCAAATTGAACAACATGGCAATTACCCCCAAGGTGCCCAGGGACCATTTGTGGTCTCTTGTGTGCAAATGATATGATGAAACTGTTTTGGAAAGCGAAAGAAAAAAGAGAGTCTTTATGTCCCTCACTATCTCGAGGCCCTCTCGCTATCTGCAGGCGGCGTGGTGTTTGATGTTTGTTACACGCACAACAGAGGCGTTGGCGGTGCCTGCTTTTATAGCACCAATTCAATATTAACTGCGGCAATTGAAGATAGCCTGTAAAGAAATCTTGAGCAACTGGCTAAGTCCAGAGATACAGTTACTGTTGCTGGTTTGACATTTCGTCCTAATGGGATCAAGGCCATGGTCTGCAATCCTCCCTGCCTCTTCCTAAAACATAGTCGGCAGCTCTTAAGCAGTGTTTGTTCCTCAAGGACTCATAAAATCACCTTTTAAGATGGGGAAAGGCACAAATCATCATGAAGTTATGGTTTCCAGTAGTTTCTGGTTTTTCTAAAGCTTTCCTGAGGAGAACTGAAGGAAAACAAGGGTTTCAGCAGAAGTGACCCCTGCTTTTTCAAGAATGTAGAAACCAGACAATGGTAAAAAATAATTTTAAAAAATCACTCTAAACAATTACTTATATCACTGCATAAATGCCAAATATATCAACTGTGTTTTGTCTTCTTGGTCTTTTCTGAATAAATGCCAGGATCATGAATATCAGAGCTATCAACACCACAAAAGCTTTATTAGACTCAGGCCTGCCTGCATCTTTAAATGAAGGTCACCTTTTGGAGAAAAGAGGAGAAAAAAATCTCTTCAAATCCACCAGATTGCGAGAGGCTTTTTCCCTAATTCATTT
The DNA here is from genome assembly GCF_000277835.1 of Geospiza fortis. NCBI lineage: Eukaryota > Metazoa > Chordata > Aves > Passeriformes > Thraupidae > Geospiza > Geospiza fortis. The sequence continues at coordinate 1,061,246 of NW_005054403.1, read as the reverse complement.
GTAGCTGTACCCTGGCACCGGAGAGCTAGCAGACAACTCAGTTTCTCCAGATGGTTTGCTGAGTGTACTGAGCATCATCAGCAAGCAGAGCTTTCCAGCCTGGTGAGCTGCATAGGACAAGAGAAGGTCACACGGATGGCCATGCTGGGGGACATTTCCACCACTCCTGGCATCAGGTCACCCACTCCTCTGAAAGTCCTCCCATGCTGCCTCTCCCTGTCAAGGTGGCTGTGGCTGGAGGCCCCAGCCACACTGAGAAAAACCACACATTCACCGGCTACAATTCCTTTTCTTCAATCCTTTCTGCTTGTTTTTCCCATCCAGGAAGGAGTAAGTCATGTTTATTATTTGTTTCAGTTATTCCTCCCTTACAAATCAAACAAAAAAGGTCAACACTTTTATTTCACCCTATTTGCTTCCTTAATGTTGAAGTCATTGTTGCTGTGGTTTTCCTGCCTCTCAGTGACTGACAGCATAGAGGACAGCTACCTGGCAGGTAGGCAGGATCTGTCTCCTGGAGGTTAGATGTGGTGTTGTCTGCCTCCCTCTGCTTTTTTTTGTGATTTTTTTTTCTTTCATATTTTTCTTTTCAGAAGGGTAAGGCACTGTTTTGTTCCTTTCTCCCCTTTTCCTCCTTCAAAGATGGACTGGAACTTGACCTTCTGATTGTTCATCTCAGATGCTCTCAGGAAAGCTCTGAGTGGTAAATGAGGTCACAAATGCAGGAAGAGATTACTGTATTTTTCTTTTCCTTTTAAAAATCTTGAATAGATGAAAATAGATGGTAATCAACAAACCTGTGGCTAGAGGAAAAATCCCTTTAACTCACATTTTACTTCAATTACATTCAGGACAAAGAAACACATTGCACCATGTGCATGAATAGATGCTTTATTATTCAAAACAAGCTTCAAAGAGCATTACGTCCCCTATAGAAAATATGCAATCAGTGTTTAATTCAATGGTAGGATGCAAATTTAAATTCCCATAAGGGGAAGGCTGTTAATGCCATTTAAATTGGTTGTAAATTACAGATAATACGCTTGAGACCCGAATACAGATTAGGAGAGTGTTGCTTTATGAATCCAGCTCTGCTTTGAACTTACTAAGTATTTATTTATGGACAACAAGACAGTGCAGGCTTGTTTACACCTATATAGTCATCTGACATAATGCATATGCTGAAAAAAAGTATTGTGTTTAAAATACAGAAGGTGTTAGCTCCAGTTTGATAAAGATTGGTTGTGTGGAGATGCTTTTTGGTTGCAACCATGTCTGTTCTCCTCTCTCTCTGCTCCAGAGTAATGTGTTTCTGTATCTTATGAATTGCACAGGAATTAGCCCAGAGCAATTACCATTTCCCTATTTTATTAACAGTGGAGGGAAGTCCTGGGTGCCTAGTGTAACCCATTGGTGTGTGCTGGGGACACCAGCCCTTTGCAGGGCTGCTGCCTTTGCTGGGGTTGGTACCTTGGTTGTTTCACTGTAGTGGGTCTGGTGTGTCCCTCCCCATGGCCATGGCTGCCAGGGAAGGAGACTCTCAGCAAGAGTTTTCAGGGGATTTTTTTGTTTCCAGAGAAAGCAATGTTCTGTGGCTTCATCCTTTGTGCACCAAAATAATCATTAAAAGCAACTGATGCACTTTAAGACCAACAACAACAAAGTGTTTAAAATGAGCTGTGTGTCTCACGTAGCACAACGTCTGTTTGCTGTTATTTTCTGCAGTGTGTTTCTTGCCCATTCTTTGTATAAAACAATAACTTGTAGAACTGTGATTTTTTTATTTTGTAAAAGGCAACTAACGAGTCATTTGAGAAGCAGCTCTGCAAACCACTGATGGTATGAACGGGCCCTTCTGGTATGGATCCCATTAAGGCCACTCTAGCAATGTTTTGCTGGGCTGTGTCATGAGAAATTTCAGAGCACATTTCTTCATGTTGTATGTCCCTAGGTATATCAGTATTTCATCAGCACATTGCAAACTGAGTAAAAATACTTTGCATTGCAAAAGCACCACATTTTGTGGTTAATTTATTTCAAGGCAGTAGAGTTAACATCCCCAGAGTCATGGAAAAGTGGCCATTGCTCTCAAACACTATTTTACAGAGTGGTTTTTACTTTGAATGTGTCTGTGTGGGTGGGAGAGTGGAGGGGCAGAACACACCTCTTTTAATTGTTTCTGAACCTTCTGGCTACATCACCGGAAATGCCTATCACAGTTAGTTGAAGTTTACACAAGCACTTGCAGATTCATCCTGAGCTGACTCCAGAGAGGAAACCATTTACCCACCTTGCTTTCTTCCTACTGTTTTCAGGCCCATCCAGTTCTCTAATACAGATGAAGCACCAGAGCATCTTGTACTTTTCTGTCATCTTAAGACTCTCTCTGCCAATAGAAATATCTCCTTAAAGAGAGCGTAAAGGCTTTTATTTTAAACTTCTGTATACACAAACCAGCTCATGCTGCTGCAGCCTGTACTGGGGGAGCACACAGGTCTGTCTTGGACCTTTCTGAGTCCTCCTGATCCCAGCTGAGGTCTGGACACCAGTTAGTGGATGCAGTGTAATGGTAATGCTGCCACAGAAAGACAATTTCATTGTATGCAGGGATGATACCATTTCTCTATTTCTGCTTGTTTAAGTGCTCTTGAAACCTGTTTGTGGCTAAACCATTATACTGAAGAAACATATTCTGTAATTTATCTCAAATTACTTCCAGCTCTGCTTTAAGGCCACAGATTTCCAGAATAAAACCACCCATCTTACACTCCTGATCTGCTCCATTTATTTCTAAATTCATAACTGTACCTATGTCTACAAGAAAGTGCATGTGGTTTACATCAGCCTTCATCAACAGAGAAGCAGGTCTTTTGGTCAGGTTATAAAACCTATATTATATCGCATTAGATCAAAAATAGGTACCCATTGGACTCCACTAAAACCACTCTATATGGGATTACCCTTCCCTACTTCCAAGTTTTTTTAATTTCTCTGTTCACATTACTCATTCTTTGAATAGGAACTGCACTGGTTTTGCTTAGTGCTCTTTTTCCCCAAACACAAAAATATAGGTACTTTATGGCAATACTATCTTTTGTGACGTCCAGACTTGTGATTCTACTAAGAACATGCTATCAAGTATATTTGACAAAACCTGTTTTCCATAAAGTGATGTTGATTGGCATTACTAATGCTCTCATCTTTCCATTTCTTTTTATGGATTGCATCCCCAATCAGCCTTTCCCTGAACTATGCCTGGGATCAATGCCAAGATAACCAGTTCAGTGTCTCCTGCATCATTCCCCTGGCTTTCTAGACTATTGGCCCAAAGCTTTCTTTTAAGGCCCTCTTGGTCATCTTCTTATTTGCTTTTTATTCCCTTCTTCTACTCTCATTTTTGCAGGATTTTCCCAGGGCTTAAAGATTTAGTTCAGAAGACTTGTCTGCATTTTTTTTATGTTACTCTTGGGTGCAAGCTACTTAGGACTACAGATTTTAAATAGTTCCAGATTATGAATAACCACAGCCTAGGATTTCAGACTGTATATGCTATGTAGAGATAAGGTGATATCTCTCTGATGAAGTTCAAACATTGATACAGATTTCTTGCTGGACTCTTCCAAGTCATCCAGGGGGCCATTTCAGCCTTTGCTTCTTAATTTTCCCGGTTGTTTGCACCAGTTCAACGTGAGCACACACACATTGCTGAACCAGCCTGACATTTATTACTGTGATTTCAGCGCTGTCTTCTGGAACCTGACCATACTCTGGTTTAAGTAATTTTGTTTTTAAATAGAATCATTAGCAGGAGAATTTTAGGATGCCAGTTCTGAAGTACCCTGGAACATCTAAGAGCCAAATTTCCTAGGCTCCTCTGGAGTATGAATAACGTAAACTGTTCCATTAATTAGAAATGCTTATGTATATTTTCATTTCCATGTCAACATCATGGTCAAAAGTGAACATCACAGCAAGGAGGAAGAGAGCGGAGTCTTGTTCAACATATGTGTGCTAAGGTTTGACCTTAGCACACAATGGGCTTGATTCTGCACTGTGTGTCCCACTGATTTGCATTGCAGGAGATGTCCAGCACATTATTGCCTCAAGGTGCCAGAATCATCTTCCCCAAAATCTGGAGACTTTTATACTATAGTAACTCCACTGTCTCATTTAATTAAAGCCTCACAGAAGCAAGGCTGATAGACACACTACTGTGGCACGGTGGGATGTAGTGTGTCACGGTGGGATTGCTCCCAGACATGACAGAAGTGAGTCCCCTGCTGTCCCTCACCCTGCACACCTACCCCTCTCACCTCCTTTAATCATGCTCTTCCTAGCATAATTAAAGGAATTTCCTCCTGAGCCTTGTCAGCTGCAGATATCAATTTGCAGCCTCCATCTGACCAATGATTGAACACGTCTTCAGAATGGAACTGGGGACATGCCTCCAGCCTCCTGTGAGGGCTGCTGCCCCATCCTTCTCAGGTCATACAGGTGTGCCCAGCCTGTCCCCATCTCCTCTCTCACTTACACGAGTCCATTGCTGTGGAGCAGAGTGGAGGATCCCACAGAAAGGTCAGGTGTTGGTGCATATCCCACAGATGGAACAGATCAGAGTAGCAGGGGGTCAGGGAGAGCTTAAAGAAGAGCTTAAAGCCCCCCTGGATGCACCACCTGGTAGCCCATTACACTGTGCACAGGGCTTTCCAGTGTTTATGACTTCATACTGAAAGCCAAGTGTGCTCTTTGGGTTCCTGTGTAAAATATGTGATAACATATCAAGCAGCCAACGTCAAGAGACTTTGGACTATATTCATAAATGCTTCACTAAATCCCTGAAGACACAATAAATTATTGCTTCAGAAGTATCTTCATTCACCTATTCCAGGCAAATGGGAAAAGGACAATCAATTTCTCTTTTTGAAATGCCCGAAATCCTAAACTTAAGAAATTTTCTGACAGTCCCTACATTTGCACTGGAATTTTATGAGGTTGTATCAGTTGACCTTCCCCTTTCAGAGTTCAAGTTGAAATAAAGGAACTGTAATAAATATAGCCACAGACAGATTTAAGCACACTCCAGAAAATGGAACTTATTCTAAAGGCAGCTCCTTCTGAATTTTTAGTGAAAGAATTGATAGCATTAGCCATTGAAATGGAATTTAAATGGAGTTTAGAGGGACAAAGTTTTGTTCTGTAAAAGCCACTGATTCTGAGCCAGCATCTTAACAAATATTTAAAGATGAGATAATAGGAAACTTTTGTTTGTTTGTTTGTTTGTTTTCTACTAAGAGCAGGGGTTCAAGAAAGAAGGAGGGAAGGTGGTGGTGGTACTGCTCCAGTGACTACCAAGTGAAGTGATGCAAGCCAGCCATCACTCCTCAATGCTACAGCCATGTGCAGCTCAGAGCAGACTGTGCAGCCATTCATCATATCAAAGCACAGACATTTGTCTTCAATGTTCTTTAGCTTTTCAAGCTCCTTCCTTCTGTCTTTGGTCTACATTTTTCTCCTGAAATGCATTTCCCTGTCAGTCACTTTCACACATCCCCCCATGCGTAGGAAAATCCTTCAGGTTTTGCAAAGCCCATTGTTACCATCTTTTTAAATTTCTCTTGAAAACTTTCCTTAGGAACCACACCTACAAATCTCTCCCATCTGGGGCTGGTTAGGCAAATACAAGCTGTGACTTGTGACTTATGTCTTTCTGCAAACTCTCTTCCTTTTATTGCTCCCACACTTTCCCAATCCAGCTATAAGCAGATTTTGCCTACCCCTGCACCCTGTAAATGTGCAGATCTCATGGTAAAGGGACCCTCCCTTTCACAACCCACCTACAAGGCACTGAGCCCACTGGGAATTTGCACAGGGAATTTCTCTGTGACTCCCATTGTGGAGCCAGAGCAAGCAACCTGGCAGCGTATTGTGCCCCTCCACATTCTGCAGGCAAGCTCTCAGCAATCAAGCAGTTAAATATCCATCTTTTTGCAAAGTTCTGTTGCTGTTATCATTCCTCACAAATGCTACTTTGGTTGTTATTTGCAAAACACTAGGTGTTTCATGAAAAAGCCAAGATTTGGGCAGTGAAGCAGGTCCAAGCATGCTGCCACCAGGCAATCCCTTTCAGATGGCATTCTGAGGAAGGCACAACTCCAGCTGCCTACTCCTATCTCAATGAAAATCTATGGGTAAAAATACTTCTAGGTGTCTTGACAGCAATACTGTGTGCCAGTAAATAAATCCTAGTTTATAAAACTGTCTGTACAAGGAAGAAGGAAGCCATTTTCCCCACTGCACTTCATCCCTGTCCCTAAGTATGCAGCACACACCACATATATGGAGGTGAGACCTCAGTGATAAATTGCTGAGCAATGTGCTAAATGAATTTGTGTTGCACCCCCAGCAGCTTCCCCTGCCCTCTGACTTTTATCCCATCTCTCAGGATTTACTTTAACATTCCTTTGAACAGCCACCATTTAAATCCAGAAAACTAAACCAGAAAGGTCACCATCACCTAAAAAATCCAACCTGCTCACCCACTGAGGTTTTTTTTTCCTTCATGCACACACAAAAATTTCCACAAAACACTGCATGCCATGTGGCAAGATGAGAAAGATGTAGTGCTGGACCAGTTACCAGTTTCTTTAAACACAACATCACATGACCCTAAGGCTTTTATCCTGCAGCCATACAGAGAAATGCAAACAGGGAGCAAAGAACTGCTGTTTGGACGTGGCAGCCTTTCACCACAAGCATGGCACAAGGAGGGAAAGCAGAGAATCCAACTGTGCAATGTTCAAATTTAATCTTTCAGGGAGAGAAATGAAAGGGCCGTGGCACTGGGAAAGAAAGCTTTCCTGTTTCCTAGTGACACTCCATTTAGATCTGGAATAGCTCCCAGAAAGGACTTTAAGTATGAGAGACCTTTGTTTTTGAAAACACAATTTTGGCTCGTTTCAGAGGGGTTTTATGGTTTTCTGTGGGCATGGATAACTGGATTCGTGACAAGTCCTTTTGTATCCTTTATCAGCAAAAGGATACAGAAGCTGTCACAGTACTTTTAAGTTTCCAAGCCCACATTGCTCATTTTTCCCTAATATGTTTGACTGATGTAGCATCACCATTATCTGGTGTATGCATAATTTTCTTTACATTAATTTAGCATAACCCATGTAATTTACTTGTGTGAAGTCAAATTGTTTCAATTATTTTTGTTGTCTCACAAAGAACTATTTTACCTCCTAGTTGTGGTTTACCCCAGCCAGCAACCAAGCTCCACACAGCCACTCACTCACAGCCCCACCAGCAGGATCAGGGAGAGAATGGAAGGGTAAGAGCCAGAAAACTTGTGGGTTTAGATAAAGACAGTTTCATAGGGAAAGCAAAAGCCAGGCATACAAGCAAAGAAAAACAAGGAATTAATTCACTGCTTCCCATGGGCAGGTAGATGTTTAGCCATCTCCAGGAGAGCAGGGCCCCACCATGTTAACAGTGACTTGGGATGACAAACTCCATCTCTTCAAACATCCTCCCCTTCGTTCTTCTTCCCCCATTTCCTGTAGTGAATGATGTCAGATGGTCTGGAATATCCCTTTGGTCAGCTGGGGTCACCTGTCCTGGCTGTGCCTCTCCTCCCAGCCTCCCATGCACCCCCAATTTCCTCACCAGCATGGCAGTAGGAAAAGGAGAAAAGACCTTGGCTCTGTGTAATCCCTCTCAGCAGTAACAAAAACACTATATTATCAACCCTGTTTTCAGCACAAATCCAAAACACAGCCCCATACCAGCCACTGTGAAGGTAATTAACTCTACCCCAGCCAAAATCAGCACACTCCTGCCTTAGACCTCATTGCTTCCAGGATCAGAAAGTCTCTGAGGGCAGGATATGTCATTTAGCAATGACCATGAAAAAGCAGGTAGCAGTGAATTTGTAGCAATGTAGGTAAGTATCACATATTTAAGTGCGTACCACTATTAATCCCAAGAACCAGCAATGAGCTATAATGCAAATCATGTATTGCATGAACCTATTGGAGCTGACATCATCCCTTACAAGTGATGATGCACGTAAACTGTTGCCAATTATTTCTATCTATGTTGCATCTAAATACACAACAAAAGGGTGTTTGACTATCACAGTCAAGGCATGGAGCATAATTCAACAGAGAGGCTGATGAGCCTTTGGCACTGTTTTCCACAGAATTCTGGAGAAACTGGCTGCTCCTAGCCTGGATGGGTATACTGGATAGGTAGGATCTGGACAAGCTGGACCAGTGGATTGAGGCCGATTGTATGAGCTTCAACAAAGCCAAGTGCTGGGTGCTGCACTTGAGCCACAACAATTCCATGCAGGCTGAGGGCAGAGTAGCTGGAAAGCTACCCAGTGGAAAAGGAGCTGGCGCCAGCTGAACATGAGCCAGCTGTGCCCAGGTGGCCAAGCAGGCCAATGGCACCTGGCCTGTGTCAGCAATAGTGTGGCCAGCAGGACCAGGGCAGGGATTGTCCCCTGTACTGGGCACTGGTGAGGCCACATCTCAAATCTTGTGTTCAGTTTTGGGCCCCTCATTTCAGGAAGGAAGTTGTCCAGAGAAGGGCAAAGGAGCTGGTGAAGGGCCTGCAGCAAAAATCTGATGAGGAGCGGCTGAGGAAGCTGGGGTTGTTTGGCCTGGAGCAAAAGAGGCTCAGGGTGGACCTTATAACTGTCTGCAGATGCCTGAAAGCAGGTTGTAACCAGCTGTGGGGAGCAGCCTCTTCTCTCAGGTAACAAATGAGAGGAAATGGCCTCAAGGTGCACCAGGAGAAGTTTGGATTGGAAAGCAGGAAAAATGCCTTTAGTTAAAGGGCAGCCAAGCACTGGCACAGGCTGCCCATGCAAATGGTTGAGTCACCATCTCCCTGGAGATATTTAAAGGAAGTGTAGATGTCTTTCTTACAGACACACTGCAGAGGTGGACTTGCTCATCTTAAAGGTATTTTCCAAGCTAAATTATTCCACAGTTCTAGAATTCTGTGACAGCTTGATGGCGACTGTGACCTGAAGTCATGACAATTGCCTAGCACCACAATGGGCATTTGGAGTTTTCTTCCCTGTTATGGATCAAAGTGAAATGGAGCTGTGTGATTTCCTTACTGCTGGGGACGTCTTTGTCCTTGGAGAAGGGTGAGATATACTTCAAACATCTTTAATAAAAGAAAATTATGATAAGCCATTCTCCAGGCAAGAGTTGTAAATACCACTGTGTATATTGGCTTTTAAAATAGAGACATTAGCCAGAATATCTCAGACTGTGTAATTTAGTGTCTTTTATCATTTCATCTTCTAGTTACAGTACCAAAAGGAGTGATGTCTGGAAGATAAATTTAATATGCAGAAGAAAATCCCTCACATAAACCACATTTAATGCTTGAATGGTGTAATAGAAGGTCAGTTTTAATATTTTTTTCCAAAAATGGACTTTAAAACTCAATGCTTCCTGAAAAATGGTCAAGTTTTTGAAAACCACCTAATCTTTTACAAGTTCTTTCCCTTCTTCAACATCGTGGGTAGAAAAGTTATTGTAGTCTAAAAATCCCAGTATATTTTTCATGACACATTGGTGTGCAGCAATGGGTTAAGCAGTGGGTTGTTAAACATAGACTACAGTAATGCCTGTTTCCCAGTAGAATGGTGGATGCAGACTTTACAAGTTTCTAAGGTGAAATTATAGCAATGACTTTGACTGGTCTTGAAGCTCTTGTACTGGAGCAGATGTTCATACCTCACCTCCATGTGTGATAGAGCTATTGAACAAAATTAAATGGCAAAACAGATGCAGTCAATATGTGATGAATGCAATTTGATGGCCTTATGGAAGCAAGGAGGAAATCAGACTTCACAACTCTTAGTGGTCTTCTCATTGCTTGTAGAAGGTTAAGGCCAACAGGTGAAAAAGATTGGGAGGTTATATTGAGAACAGGGTAATCTGAATGAAAGAAACATGTAGCCCCTGCCATGCAGTCTACAGGCAACCTGTAATTATCAAAACAGAAACCTGCTTTTCATGTGGCAGGTAAGCAACAGACTGTGACAGAAAACAAGGGCTATGGCAGCTCTGCATTTGTATTTCACTTAAAGAAAACACAGAATTAAGCCAGGAGAAAAGAGCATGCTAAACTAACCCTCTCTTAGAGGCCAGGAAAATCATTTCAGTGACTGACAATGTCACCCATGTCTATGTCCTGGAGGACAACCAAATGTCAGAGGCACAGTGAGTGAAGGTAAGGCCAACCAGCGGGACCCAGGAGGCACCCTAGGCATCCTGCTTTTGGTAGGACTTGCAAGGGAGGTTGCTGAGGCACTGAAAAATTCTTTACCTTATAAAAAACTTGCTGAGGTGTGAGTGATAAATCATCCAGAGAGAAATTGGTCCTTCTGATCTGCCATGCAAATCACAGTGAAGTGGCAGGAGTGCAGTGTTTGCTTGGCTGCAGAGCATGAAGGGGACTCTGTCCCCCATGCCTCCCAACACAGGGGGCCAGATCCCATCTCCTCCCACCATCCTACCTGGTTAGGTGCCAGGGCTGCAGGCAGCATGTGCCTTTGCTACCAGAATCCAGACTCCTCCCTGCAGTAGGACTATGCCTGGCTTTTCCTGAGCTGGCATCTGCCCTTGTTCTTGTCCAGCCTGGCTGGCAGCCTGTGTGCCCCAGCAGACTGATCTATGCACCAGCCTGTCGGGGCCAGGTGCCTGAACTGCACAGGAGAAATGGGAAGATGTCCCTTACCCAGGCAGTGTAAGTGGTCCCTATTCCCTCTATCACACCTAGAGATGCCTTGAAGAGTGTGTATCTGTCTATAGATGTGCAGGGCAGCTGAGTGAATAGAACAGATTTTTGTGCTGCGTGCTCCTGTCTGAGACACACAGATTTCACAGGAGAAATCATGCAGAAGTTAGCCCAGAGATAAAAACATATTCCCCACAGGAAGGTGTAACCAGAACTATGCATCTTCACCTGGCCTGTGCCTCATCCGCACACGAGACAGCAGCACTGCTATCTCCCCAGCTCTGCTGGAAACACCTTTGCTCCCAGCTCTTGGAAGAGCATTAACACCTCCTAGCAGTGACTCTCAGCCATTCTGTGCCTGATGGACCCTCTCAGGCTTGTCTGGATACCTGTGGTTCCTGACACAGGAGCCTCCAGCTTACATCAGCAGTGCTTGTCCAGCCCTGAGAGCAAGAGCTGACCTTCAGCACTACTGAATGTCATTTGCTTTCTTTGCTCTGGCTTTCAAGGTCATTCAGTTTTCCTGCATGGTCAAGTGCTGCACAATGACTGGGGTCCTCATTCCAGCCAACAGAAATGCATTTTTAGGAGGCTACTGCAAATGTCTGATTAACAGAATGAGTCAGGATAGGACATTAGATCCCAGTGTGTCTCTTGGATCTCACAGCATCACTTCTAGTTCACAGACCAATCAACTCACATTGTACTTCTGGAGCTCAGGTTTACCATAAGGCAGGTTCTGCCCAAAAATGGCTCTCCTGCTGCAGCATCCATGTGCAGCTGGTAACCAGGCAGCTGAGACAGCTGGTAAAGACCTCATCCTGTGTCCAGATGAGGGGAAATGGACATTGTAGGCTTTAGAAGGGTTTTTCTCCAAGTATTTTCCAAAATAATGTTGATGGATGACTGGTAAAGCATCTCCCCCAGTCTGTACCCCTGGGGTTTTACATGGGGGCTGGGGTCCATGCCCATAGCACCATTTCAAGGTCCACATGTAGGAATGCCAGTGTTTTGATCAGCCATCCTCAGCACAGGTGTAAAAACCCTCATTTAAGACTAATTATGGCAAAGTAATTATTTCTGAGCCATGATGGCAGGCAGTCCCAATTACCTCTAAATGGGATATAAATAGCAGGGGGGAGAAAACCTTCTGTAGGGGGAATCTAAGATAGAAGGGGCCAAGGAGAGCTCAGACACAAGCAAAATAAATAGGAACCTTTTCAAGCAGAGGATAAGGTTGTGTTATTTCTTCTCAGTTTCCAGTGACCCAGCGTTCTTGAAAGAAGGCAGACAGAAGGTTGGGTTTTCTCTGCTCTGCTGCAGATGCAGAATGACCTTTCAGTAGGCCCTGGCAAAAAAAAAAAAATTACCTTTATTGGAGTTATTTTCTGAAAGGTGTCTCTACTATTGTTTACAGCACCAATATTCTGGTAGCTGTGTCCCCAGACTTTCATGTTTGGCATGTTTTATGCTCTCAAGAGAAACCCATCAGACAGCAGCTACCCAAAGGAAATCCTATTTGATTCCTCCCTGGTTTATTCCAGGCACAGCCCTTTGGTGGATGTCTCATGCCTTTGGGTTTCCTCCCAGTCCACAGAGCTGGGCTGATGGGCAGCTGTGTTTTCAAAAGCTAAACATAAAGATGTTCAAGAAGATTTCAGACTCATTAATAATGTTTTACAGTGTTATCTCAAAAAAAAAGCTACTTTCCTGGACTCATTAATAATGTTTTACAGTGTTAAAAAAAAAGCTACTTTCCTCAAACATTACAACTAACTTTCTGATTTTAATATACATTTGTCCCATGGGGTTTTCACCCATTAAGATAGATTAAGTGACTATTCTAATGTACAATAGCAGAATTTGCCCTGTGGTTTAGTGGCTGGCTGTGGTTGACTGATACCCAGCCCTCTGAATCCCTGCTGAGTATCTAAGCTCTATGAACTGCAGTGAATGCATTTAATCTACATAAAAAGAACACAAATTGCATGTTAGCCTTTTTGAGCCCAGTAATCAGTTTTACAGTTTACTTGGTATGCTTCTCCGCAGTCCTAGTGGCTCCAAGGAGGTTCCAAGGATTCTCCCTTTTTTTTTTCTCTGCCCATCTCACGTAGAAGAAAAGTGTTTGCATTTTGATTGTGCTCATTCCCTGACCCTTGTAATTTAACCATTGTTCATATTTAGTGCTGACTGGAGTCCTGCGGGGCAGCTGATAACAATAATTTGTAATAAAGCATATGCAGGCTCTATTTTTTATCCTTGTTTTCCTTAATAATGCGAAATTAAATTTATTAATTAAAACAGATGAAGCAAAATAGGATTCCAAAATACGTGGATTATCCCAGCCTGGCATTTAGGATGATTATAATATTTGGCATGTATATGGCACTCCAAAGTGGCATTGCAGTTAATCCTCGCCCCGCCGCCCCTCTGAGGTGTGCTGTTATTCCCCAATTTGTGGGGAGGATGCCCAGGCAGAGAGGGTAACTCCAGAACGAGCCAAAGCTGCGCAGGCACCAGCGCTTCCCGCAGCACAGCCCCCTCTCTCGTCGCCCCAGTGTGATTTTGGATGATCCCGATTAGCGGGGAAGCCGCGGAGCCTCTGCAGGGCGGGGGTTTGGGGCGATGCTCTGAAATGGGCGGGGGAAGGGGGCTCGGCCGGCCCTGAGAGCATCCTGACAGCGACACGAGGTGCAAACCCAGCTCCTCATTTGCCGCCTGCAACATGCAGCTGAGGAGCTCATCCCTAAATTATTATCATCCCAAACACATACATGCTCGTATGTGAGCTGAGGAGCTCATCCCAAAATTATTATCATCCCAAACACATACATGCTAGTCAGGACTGAGAGAAAAAAAAAAGAAAAAACTAAACTAAACTAACAGCTGGGGAAAAATGTGCAAAATGCTCTTTAGATCAAACAGTTTCTCTGGCAAAATGTAGTTTCAGCTAAATATTTTGTGGAGTAGGGTTGTTACCAATATTGGTGAGATGAGAAAATATTGTAATCTTCCTTCTCTGCTCAATTTCGTCTCAGGTAATTTTGATGTATTTCGCTGTTTTCATACAGAAAAATCCTTTGGTGTGTGAGTGAAAACAAAAAGGAAATTGAGCACACCAAAACATGATGTCTTGGTAGCTCTGCAATTTGTTTTGGAGGGGTGCTGGATTTTGTGGGACACTGCAGGATGCAATTCTCCCTGGTGGGGCTCAGGACTGCTCGCTCCCCCTGCACTGCAAATTGCAGAATGGCAAAATCCTGGTTCCTGAGCAGCCCTGGTAGAGACAACGGGGTGGGCACAAGCTGGGATTGAGACTATCCATGGCAGGTTTTCTTGTTATGATTCACAGGCTGCGTACACAACGCCCTTGGCTGCTCTTTGGGAGCAGTAAGGCACTGGCATGGGGTGCAAGGAGAATCTGCATGCCCCATTCCTGGAAGTGTTCAAGGCCAGGTTTGATGGGGCTCTGTGAAACCTGGTCTAGTGGAAGATGTTCCTGCCCATGGCAGGGAGTTTGAAAATAGGTGATCTGTCAGGTCCAACCCAAGCCATTGATTCTATGATCCTGCAGGGAGCAGGCTGGTGTGGATACATCAGACCTTGCAAAAGCAATTGGTTCTGCCTAAAAAGCTTTGGTTTACCCTGTTGAGGGGGAAATAAAGGGCAACCCTGAAACGGTGGTGCTCTGGTGAGTCTGCTGAGAAGACTGGGGGCAGGCAGCCAGTGCTGCCTTACTGCTCAAAGGGCTGTGAAGGAAGAACATTCTGATGTCAAATGGAGACAGGAGTTGATGGTGGGTGGCAGCCTGTTGTATTTTCTGAGACCCCCGTTGAAGGAAGGAAATGATTAATCTGACTCCATGTTCTTAGAAGGCCAATTTATTATTTTATGTTGCTATATTATATTAAAGAATGCTATACTAAAACTATACTAAGGAATAGAGAAAGGATACAGACTCACAAGAAAAACTTGTGAGTCCTTCCAGAGTCCCAACACAGCCTGACCATGACTGGTCATTAAATCAAAAACAATTCACATGTTGGATAAACAATCTCCAACCACATTCCAAAGCGGCAAAACACAGGAGAAGCAAACGAGATAATATTCTTTTCCTTTTTCTCTGAGGCTTCTCAGCTTCCCAGGAGGAAAATCCTGGCGAAGGGGTTTTTCCAGAAAATATGACAGTGACAGCAGCCTCTTCCAGGGAGTTCAACCAGGGTATTCCTCATGCACCACAGGCTACCCAACAGGGTGGGGAGATGTGGGGTGGCCTTGCTGAAGGGACAGTCATAAATCAGCCCGTGACACAAGCTACTGAGGAGCATGAGGGGTGAGAAGATGAGGGTGACTGAAAGCAGACAAAGCTCATGCAACAGAGAACATCTGGTATGGCTGGGACACTGGCTCATAA
The DNA here is from genome assembly GCF_000277835.1 of Geospiza fortis. Lineage (NCBI taxonomy): Eukaryota > Metazoa > Chordata > Aves > Passeriformes > Thraupidae > Geospiza > Geospiza fortis. The sequence goes on along the minus strand of NW_005054403.1, from coordinate 1,046,068 downwards.
CCTCTATGGGCTGTAACAGATGAGGTTAAAGGGATCATCTCCTTATTCTTCTCAAAAATGTCTATCTTCAACAGACAGTAAATTCTGGCAGCTTGAGACAGTGAATATTGCTGAAAGCTGTGAGGACTTCAGATACAGGTCACATCTTTTTTATCCTACAGGAAATCTTTAGAACATCTGGAGGGCAGCTATAAAGTTTTCTTTTTTATGTTTTAATTACATTTTGAGATTGTTAAGCTAAGCATCCTCTTCTTTAAAAAGAGAAACTTCATGCTTAAAATATACAGAAAATTAAATATCTACCAAGAACTGTTTTGGTTAGTTGTCACTTGTAAGTCACTATATTATAAATAATAGGAGAAGGAACATTAAAACACAAGTTTCAACAATTTTCACCAAGAGTCCAACAAAGAAACAGACTATAGGTGTTGACAAGAACTGCTTAGTAGGGAATGATGTTGCATAATGCAGAGCCTGTGAACATCAGCTTTACATAAACTTCTTCCATATGAGACGTTAATCAGGATGGAGAACTGAAGGATCTGAAAACAATCAACATTTCTCCTTTCAAACCCCTGATCTTCAGTGTGAAGAGCTCATGCTCTCCCTGTGTGGTGGGAATGCAGGAGAATGTGAGGTAGCCATGGGCTAACCAGAGGTGGGCACATTTTCTGCGTGTGTTGGGCTGAAAGCCCCACATGGCCAGCCTGAGCCCACTGAAGGAAGGTGCTTGCTCAGGATAGATGTGTGCAGACCAGTGAAATGAGCTTCTGAACCAGGGTAAACCAGAGCTGGATGAAACTAGGATGGTGATTCAATGGTAAAAATTAATAAAAGAAGGAGTAGAAAGTGGGTGGGAGGTTTAAAAGGATGAGTGCAAGGGGGAAGCCAGCAGCACAGGAGACAGAACTACAGATGCACCCACACATCTTAGATAAATATATGGATTACTACAGTCCCTACAAACTGACTTTGGTGATAAATGAAAATATTCACAATGTTAATAAAATGGCTATATGCAAAATACAAGTATATACTCAAATATACTGATATGAATATATTTCACATGCCTGTGACTACATATGAAAATATATAAGCATGATTCACGTATCTTTTGAACCAGAATTTTTAAGGAAGGATTGTTTTTCATAAACGCAAAATGCATTTGCAAAAAAAAAAAAAAAAAGCTCTGTTTGCCCTATTACCTTTGTAAAAAGATCTCGTGGTGAAAAACAGTTTGATTGCAACATATACGCTGTTCCCAAGGGAACTGCTGCTTGAAAGGACTTTCCAGCTCTGATTAGACCGATGAGACAATCATTTGCTCTCAGCTTAAGCTGGTATGAAACCAGAGAAAGACAATTGGCTTGAAGAACCTGTGTTACAGTCACCTGGCAAGCTTCTATTCCTTGGCTAAAAGAGACCAAACCAAGGTTATTATGACCAGAGTATTGCTCTCAGCTCAGAGTAGCACACTGGCTGAATATGGGGGCTGGACCCACTGCTGTGGTGGGTATCCCCTCATGATGTGCTCCTGCCATGCCCCTTTAAACCATCAGTGACTTCATCTGTTCACCTTAGGGGCAAAACTTGCCTTAGACTGTGGGGCACAGCAAGTTCTGAATTAAAATGTCTTTTCTTTTGGTGCTAAGCTGATCAAGGTGACACCACCCTGGGACGGTTCAGGGCACCATGCCCAGATCAACTGCAGCTGCCAGCAGGTGACAACTCCATCATCTCCAGCTGTCCAGGGAAGGCTGCTGGGCTGTGTGTACCCTGATGCTCCAGGACCTGGTGCATGGATGCTCCAGAGATTAGTGAGACCTCTGTCCCTCACATTCTGCACAGCCCTCCCCACAGGGGCTGGACCCCTCTGCCTATGGTGATGTTACAGTGGGTCAGATCTTCAGCATGCACAACTTGGGAATGCACCTTTAAGTGCAACACTCCAAATTATCCATTTCTTTGTGTCCCTCTAAATGCTTTTGGGATATATTTCTGGAGTTTCTTAATTATTTTTTTTTCAGCACCACTAATGTTAAATATTAATGCAAAGTCAAGTTAAACAAAGTCACTCACACATACACTTTCAGTAACCACCTCTTGGGGAGCTAATGTTTATATGTGGAATTCTGCAATAACAGTTCACCTCCAGTGTGCCCACTGCCCACCATAAATGCCAGTGCATTACTCTTTCAAGTAACACAGTATATTTTGGACTTTAGGAAAGTGAATCTAGAACAATCCCAAAACTGGAGTGTTTATTCTACACAGAGCCATGTGGGAGTGCCTTTGGAGAGCTGCATCTGTGCCCTGCAGAAGGAGGCTGGGGATCAGAAATAGAAGAGAAAATCACTTGGTGGCATTTCCAGCTTCTCTCTCCCACCCTCAGAACTGTCACCACATAACCCCAACCCATGGTCACGCTCATCCTGCATGGCCACAAACACATGCCTCAGCCCCTCTGGTCTTGGCAACTCTGCTACATACCAGTTACTTTCCCCACGCCAAAAGAGTCTCAACTGTTTTCCTTTCCCTGACCTTTGGCCAACACTCACTGTCCTTCTATAAATAATTCCCCACCTTTGTTTAAACTCTTAAACTGAAGGTATTTATTGCTTGTCGTCATATTCCCCAGGATTTTCCTCTCTGCTAAATAGAATAGTGATCTGTAGTCACTCCTCATGTCTTACCCTCCCACCCGTCCATCCTTCCGTCTGTCCCTCCTGACCTGAAGTGCATTTTCAGCCAAGCCACGGGAAAGGGGACCTTACCTCTGGATTTGCGGGGAAGGAAGGAAGGAAGGAAGGAAGGACACAGGGGAGGCAGAGGGCAGGACTGCCATGCACACTCACAGAGAGCACCAGATCACCAGCATTTTCACTTGGAGAATAGTGCCTGATCCCATGGAACCCTGCTCCCAACAAGGCTATTATACACAAGCTGCAGGACAGTCAAATTTCATTATCCCTTCTGCAAAACATATGGAGGAAACAAAATGTTGGAGGATACTCCAGTGACAGCTAATGACATTACTGAAATTACTATAAATATCATCTTTAATCTAATCAAAAACAGTATATCAAAGACATTAAAGCTGCAGATGCTTACTGTGCCAGGGGGGAACCAAATGAAGCTTTACAGATGTGTCATACTGTGAAGCTGTATTTGCATAATAGAAAATGAATGCTGGTTGTATCTCAGATTTCTGCTGCTTTTTAAGCCAGGGGGGATCTGGACATTACATTTAGTGAAGATCTTTCCAGGTAGCCCAAGGTTTGGGCAGACAAACAAAAATACAAATTATCTACAGGCCTGACAAAAAAATTTCTAAGGAATGGTCACTTCATCCCCTGCTAATTATTACCTGGGCCACTCTGTCACATACTTTAATTAGCATCATTTCTCTTGAAAGCACATTTCAATGAACCAGTGCTGACTGCAGAGTAAGAACCAACAAAGTAACATCAATCAGTTAATTAACTAGTTAACACATTTCCTTCCTTCTTAATTCCTGCTTTTGATTTTCATTTAGCTGCTTTTAGCATCTGAATTTTCAGGAGGTTTGTCACTGGGCAACCAGTGGTAGTGATGTGAGAGAGGGACCTTACCAACATGACCTTCATGATATTATTTTGCTACTGTAGGGAGAGGTTTGTGCTCTCGTGGGGTCTCTAGCACCACGGGGAACACTTCTGGGAAATAAAAGAACAGGTGTACATTTATTAAATACAGGCAGAATCCTGCTTACTGCTGGAGAAATGAACAGAGACAGCACTACTCCCACCACTGGGCTCAGGTTTCCCCTCCAGTGTTCACCAGAGCAGGAGAAGCTCCCAGGCTTCAGCACAGAACTGCTTCCTGAGACAGAATATTTCCGAACTGGCAGAGCTACAACAACCCTGGGCTTCTACAAGCATGAACCAAGGCATTCTGACCAACCTGGGTGATGAACTGCTTCCCTCAGAGTGCTCTCCTGTGTCAACCAAGAGAACCATATTGCAGGGGCTTTTGAAATCTCATTAAAACAGAGAGAGTGTAATAGCATTTTTATTTGACCTCCTTTCTGAAGAAGGTACAGAGCTAAGAAAATAAGAACCTAGTGAGGTGGGGTTTTTTTGATTTAGGTTGTCCACACTCAGCCATGCCTTCCTCCAAAAACTACTTAAACCTCAGTGATGTCCTTGCCTTGATGAACTGCTCTGGCCTCCCAGCAGCCCTTCCTCCAGACACCCTCATTTGGGTTGTGCTCCCACTTCCCTCTTTACTGGCATGGCAATAGCACTGTCTCTGATAATGCAGTTGGGTTACATGGAAGGAGGTGTGGATCCAGCAGCAATGTGTTTTGTCTGCCCCCAGCCAGCTCTTTGGAAGCAGATTTCAGTGTTTTCCTGAATGGACCATGGTGGTAATATGCATTATCCCAGCAGAAAAGGGTGATGTGGTCCTGGTGACTCGGCATGAGCATGGTCTGTGGTCAGCCCTGTGCTCATAAACCCCAGCAGCATTGCATGTGCTCATAAACCCCATCAGGAGCACTGCACTGAGCAGAGCAGCAGAGCTCTGCCTTCACAAGATGCCCAAGGCTGGATTTCACTAGACTGCACACTAGATTTCACCTGGCACGAGGCCCACAAGTGGTCTCTACTGAAAAAAAATGGATTTTGTCCTAAAAGATTACATGCCTGGATTTATTTAAACTGCCATTTACAAGAAGATATTCATTAAAAAGGAAAGCATCAGGGAAAGAAAGAGGTTCACCGGAAAAAGGATTTCTGTTCAGCCTTAATTTAAGTGGAAAATGATGTTTGTACTGTTCCATGGCAAATATATTAGAAGGATTTGAGATTATAATATAGAGTAGGTTAATGGCAGTTTCATAATCTAATCTGCTGTTGCATTCCGATTTTACCAACCATCTTTCCTCCTTGGGCTTAGAAAGTCTTTGTGTTTCCATAAACTCCAGCAGATTGAAAGAGTTCAGAGTTTAAAGCTCAGTGATTTAGATTTGCCATGCTGCTAAATGCTATGGCTTAGGAGCAATGAATAACTGCAATATGGAATCTCTTACACACCAGGGAATCTTCAGCTCCTTGAATTGGTGACAATCCATCCCAGGGATTTGCACCCCAGCTCCCATGGGCTACTGCCTGCACGCCCACATTCAGGTAATTCCTCAGAGGCAAAACACACCAGCAGTTTTACTTTTAAACACAGCTCATTTTCTGCAGCTTCAGTGGACAAGGATGTCAAAAGGCAACCCCTAGAAATGAAGGTCACATTGCATGATGCTCCTGGGCATCCCTTTCTCTGGGGATGTAGGTTGTGCACAGCCAAATTCCTTTTGGGAGGATGGGAAGCAGAGAAGATGTGTTGAAGTGGGTCTTATGGGGATCCCCAGGATGTGAATCCAGCCTTGAGGCACGGCCCATGTCCTGGTCCTCCTCTGAGCTTTAGAAGGATGCTCAGCATGCTGTGCTCCATTAGCAGCAGACCTGAGGTGCAGAAGCTCTGCTTCGTGTTGTGTTTTTCCAGCTGCGTGAGAGGACATGAGCTGACTGTGCCTCCTAAATGCTGCATTTAACTCGGCTCCACAGAAAATGCTGACAGACAGAACGTGGGTTTAGTACTTTGATACTTATGGGGAAAGACTGGGGAAGGAGGAGGAGGATGTCCAACTGTTTAGAAGGGGAATATTTAAGGAAGATGCAGAAGAAGAAGCAGTCGGCGACTGGTACGCCTAACCTACAAATGTCAGCTTTACAGAGTGAGTCAGTCTAAAAATAACCTCCAATTGTCTCCCAGCTACTCCAGCAGCACAGCGAAAGCACAAGTGCTTGAGAAAAATTACCAGAGGGGGGAAGAAAGATTCTCTGTCTGGCTTTTTTTTTTTTAATTAAAAAAGCCCATGCTTTGAGAAATTTCTGACTAAAAGTGAAGCAAATACCAGGCTCTCACAATGTCTAAATGCAAGTTAACCTTGTTTAATTGTATTCACTCGATTTATTTTACCTCTATTTATTTTACCTCTGAAAGGCAGCATAGGCTGAATTCCAGATATTCCATGGAACACTATAAATGTAAAACATGGATATCCTTGCATAATTGCATGAGAACTTCCCCTACATCCCCCCCGACTAGACTCCCTTTTCATACTCAATATTTTAAATTAGAGTATTGAATATCTTTCTATATAATTTGCATACTTTCTTTTTTAGCAGTCTCCCTGCTCATTTATGCCCTATGAACTATTATTTTCTCTTTTCAGAGGTCATTGAAATACAGTTTTTCTACAGCAGCATTAAACTAATCCATGATAATATTCCAGAATAAATTTTAATGCATGATCCAGAAATCTGTAGAAGCTTTTTCCCTCCCTGTTGCCTGAAGCCACTGATCCACAATAGGTGCACACTGGCTCCAAGATGCAGCAAGAGCCAGAACAATGCCAACACTGTTCCATCCCTATGCACTTCCATTTGATATAGCAAACCAACCAAAAAATACAAAAGGAAAGATCTGAGACATGTGAATTTGCAAACAAGCTAGCAAAAATGCTTTTGAAAGACACGTAACCTAAATACCTCTCCGGTAAGATACAGGACTGATGCTTACCTACAAACGTTCCAGAGATGAATCATGCTGCTGCAGATTAGAGGAACTATTTTGACAACTAATACTACATATTTCTCTGATTTAAGGTCTCCCTTCCAGCATGGAAAGATGTCATAAGGTCTCTCCACTCTGGAACAAATTTTCCAGAAACTCGTTTTTTAAACAATTAAGCCTAGAATGTACCAATTTTGAGGCTTGAAACATTCATCATCTACTCTTATATTCCCCTTTTCTACTCTGTGACTGGAAATAAATACACAGCAGGGTTCCTGAGAGCTCCTGACAGGGTCTCCCCATGTGTTGTAGACTCCAATGGCATTTCCACTGCCATGAGAAGGTCAAACCCAAATGGATCAAGCTTGATGCTGATGCTGATGCTGCTTAAGAAAGATCAGTCTCCAGGATGTGGAGGAACACATCCTGGGGCAGGCAGATGGATGCTGCATTGGAAACACCCTGTGTCCAGAGTGGGATGATGGCAGGGGCTGGTGTCCCTTGGGAACCGGGAGCTCAGCTGGTGTGTAGCCACGAGTGCTACCACATGGTGGTTTTGGATCAGCGGTACTTCAGTCCCTCTTTTTCTAACACCACATGGGCAGGACAGGCAAGGAGGACATGAATGACTGTGTCCCTCGAGTGACTCTCCCTCGTGGGGAAGCAGTGACAGACACCTCCATACATGTGTCCCCACACAGGCTGTTCCAGGCTTTAGTGCTCTGTGGTCACAGGCTGAATGCATCAGAGCTGGGCAATGGAAGGACACTGCAGAACTGATGGCAGCAAATCAAACATATGGGCACACTGGAAAGAAGTGGCACAAAGCAGTATTCAGCTGTTAATGAATCGTTTGAATTTTCCCTGGACTCACTGGAATTGGCCCCAGAGATGGACTCACATCATGGCAATACAGCTAGGTTTGGAAAGACCACCAGGTTTGGGCTCCAATTGTTCAATATTTCAATGTGGCAGAAGCTCCATATGTGGCTCAAACATGCCAGCTGGCTTAAAACACACACTATCCTAAATACTCCAACACCTCTCTTGCCCTGCAAAGCCACAGAGCACCAGGCATGCAGTAAACATGGAACTGAATCCCCTTGGATGTGAGTTAGTGATGGCAAAATTGAGTAGTCGGTTAAAGAAATCAGTTCTCCAGTTTGTGTGGCTAATTGGTTTGTTTTACTCAGTGATATCCACTTTCCTGGTTCATTTAAATAATATCTCTCTGGGAGGGCTGATGGCAGGAGGCTTTAGTGACCAAGAGCCAGGGCTGTTTATATTTACATCATTGGTCTGAATCCAACAGAGAGCCTGATAGTGAAAGAAAATATTAGCCATCTGCCCAGTGCTTGACAGCCGTGCTAGCAATAAAACCAAGAATTGATTAGATATGGAGGTTTTCTGACTATCCCTTGCTAGGGTTGGCCTTCCAGTTTGCAGAGGGAGGTCCTTGATGAAGCAGAACCATCGGTCCTCTTGACACCCTTCCCCACCTCTATTGGACCTGCAACCCTGGCAGTCTCCACCAAAGAAATCCAACTTGTTACCAATACTAAAGTAAAGATACTGAAGAGAGAGAAAATGGCTCTGTATAAGCTGCTGCTTATTCTGGTGATGCATCGCACTGTCTTTGAACTAACAGATGCCACACAGTGTCCAGAGCTCACAAAGGCACAGTTGGGAGGTAGACCTTGCCCATTGCTACATTATTGTAATGTTCTTCCTTGCCAAAACAAAGTCCTCTCTTTTAATATCTCCTACTTGTACTAGCATTTTGTCACCTACTAAAATGCCTCAGCTGCAAAGCTAATACTTTATAGCCTTAGACCTAGGGTGTAGGTAGCTCCCACACACAAGCTGTCCTCACCACCAGCAGATGCACAGGAAGTAGGAGCAGCTGTCTATGGCTTTGTTTTCCCTTTGCAGTGGCAGCTACCCCACAGGGACTGCCTTACCTCGGGATCACTCCTCTGTTTTAACACTGCCTCTCAAACTGCTAATGAAAAACCATTAGAGTGGGCCTACATGCTAGTGGTTAAAACATCTATTCTTGGTGTAAGTAAGTAGAAAAAATATCCTAAACATGACTCAGAGGGTGGATACACCTGAGAATAGATGGTGTGCTACACTCTCTGGAAGATGTTGGGCATGTAGCAGAATCCAGCAGTAGGGATGAGTAAGGAGAAGAGTTTGCTCCCATCCCCAGACAGACAGCATGGCCCATGTCCACACTGCTCACCTGTGAAGCAAGGGGAAGGGCAGAATGCCACACTTTGGGCAGGTGATTTGGTCCCCTTTGTTCTCTGCTCTTCAGACAGAGACCCCCCCAGCCCACACTTGTGCATGTGGGCATTGAAGGGCACCCATGTGCAGTGCATTTCAATAAATAACATCCCTTGCTTCTCACACAGCATTTCTGTGGCAAAAAGTTTGCATCACCTTGCTTTTATTGTGTCTCAGGCAGAAAGATCCCCCCCAGAAATGATGGACTTGCATTGTACCACCTACACTTCATCACACAAGGCAGTAATAAATGCATGGAGGAGTACTGTGCCTCAGGACAATTTAAGCACTGTGCAAAGGTCACTCTCTTCAGACCCTAATTGCTCAGCAAAGTGACATTTAAAATGCATATCATTAAAATCATAACAAATTTATTTACCTTCTTCCTTATTGAGATTGTTTCTGCATACATTACACATTTGATATATCGAGTGCTCTGGGGGTCAGGATGTGTTTGCATCATAAAATAATGTCTGGTGGATTCATAGTGACATGGGCTGCCAGGCTCCCAGTGTTGCTCATGCACTGACTGCTCTTGTAGGAGCTATCACAAAATCCCAGCTGCCAGAAAGGGCCAACAGTCCCTGAATTTTGTAGGAAGAGAGTGTGGTGGCTGCTTTAAGAGAAGTAATATTGCAAAAGTAGCAAGGAAATAATATTGTGAACACTTTTGGACAGGAGGGAGAAAGGTGCAGCAAGAAGCACATGTGCATGTGCATCTCTGCCTCAGTTCTGAACCATTTGTTCAGTGTCAATATTGGCTTACTATATCTTCCTTTCCATCATATGTATATATGTGTATCACTGTATCTTCCTCTCTGTCTCAGAATATGGCATTCAAGCCAATATCTTTTAGGAACTGGAGACACTGCTCATCTAACATGTCTAACAGATGTTTTCTCTCTCACTTGCCATTAGATGTCAAACACCACTTTTAGCTTCAGCACCCTGAAAACCACATTCACCATGAGAGCTGTTATCATAGTACCTCTGTGTTTCTATTTACTATGACATGATTAGTTGAAGGCAGAAAAGCTAAATACAAGTTCAGTTAGGACAGAATTATTCCAGGTAGCCTCAATTTTCTCTATTTCACTTATGAGCATTCATTTCTTTTGTTCATGAAGTTCTTTACTTACCTTTTAATGTCCTTTGGGACACTTGAATTTGTATGCCATAGAAGAGGAAAAAGGTCTTGTGACTATAATCATGGCAGATTAATGTCAGTACCAGAGGCTGAAGATCTAGCTTGCATTCTTAACTGAAGATGAAACAAATCTCACCAGTTATTCATCCATGTGCTTAGCTCCCTTCTTCTACAGAAAGACAGTGGAGGACTGAGAAGTCATATACTCTACTAAAGCATGCAGAAAATGTTTACTTGCTGCTTTACAAGGACTGAAGCAAAGCCTACTGGATTCTTTCCAATCCATTGAATTTTTGTTGTTTGGTTTTGGGTTTCTTTATTAAAGCTGGGAGAATGTTTTTGGTGAACAACAAATTTGTCAAAAAATGTAGTTTTTTGAAGAAGCGACTTGCAGAATTGAGTCCAACTTGGTAAACAGATTTATTTAGCTGGGAAAGAAATAGAAAGCATTCATAAGAACATAACTGAGACTGCCCATGTTTTTCTTTGGAAATTATATATTTGTTCCATGTGTGACATTATTTAAAAGCTATAAAGAGGGATCTAGGTTGGCTAGACTGTATAGAAGAATTTCTTCTTTCTCTTTGTTTTTTCCAGACTGGCCCTTGAACAGATGTTTCCTATGTGAGTGTTTTTCTCTTTTCCATCCCATCTTCTCTATTTAAATCACTATTACTTACTTCTTGATTCCTGTCTTCATAATTTGCAATGCTTTTCCCCAGCAATGGATTCAGTTGAACAGATTCTAAGTTACCAATCTCCAAATTTATCACATCCAAAAGATACCACCATTGGTTGGCAGCAACCTCTAATAGAGCTCATGCAAAATGTAACAAATACTGGTTCTTGCTGTGCTTTCATATATTGATATTAAAACACACTTTAAAGTGGACTAGGGGTAAAATCTGTAACTGGTGTGACCCTTGCCAATGGGCCAAGTGTTTTTTCTACTTCTCTTTCTATAGGGAACAGTCAAGTGCCAAAATAGACTTGTCTTTCATCCATTACAGAACCTTCAAAGTGTAACCCTTCAACCATCCAATGCTGCTGCTGGATAAATCCACAGGATGGTATCCCATGCCTCTGTCAAGCAGGATCCCCTCTGATCAAAGCAAGTCAGGTAGGCAAAGGTTGCATTTTTCATGGCTGCATTGGCCTGTTGCTGATCCTGGAAAATGCATGAAAAATAGTCCCCCTGAGACCAGGAAAAGACCCAAAGTTCTGGATTTTCCTGGACATCCCAAGGTCTGCAGTTCAGCACCCAGAGAAACCCCGCAGAAGGATGGAGGGCTGGGGTGGGCAGCTTTTGCAGGCAGGAAGGCTGGCATGCAGACTGACATCCTGCCCCAGGGGAGCTGCCACACTCCTGGCAGGCTCCCGTGGGATGCCCCGGGCTC
>NW_005054403.1:1033490-1034567 GCF_000277835.1 Geospiza fortis | reverse complement strand
AAAGCCTGTCTGTCTGTCCTGTCTGCCTCCCTCCTGACGCTGAGCTTCTCCTCAGCTGCCTCATTTCCTCCCTGAGATCCTGACAGAGGCAGCCTGAAACCCCTCTGCTCACTGGGCTTCCAAGTGACTTGCCATCTATTTAATCTATCATTAAAAGCTAATGCAAGGTCTTCCCATCAGAAAAAAAATAGATCGAGGAATAAAGCATTCCTTTCTTTTCATGATGTTTTGTGATTTTAAACAATTATGCCCAGATATTTGTTTGATAGCTATAAATCAAGAGCTCAGTCAAAAGCCTTTACCAGCCCTGCACAGGAGCTTCCCTGTGCTTCCCTCACTCTTTCTTTTCTTTTTTTTTTAATTCTGAGCATCAGGAGTGAATGGCATAATAGTGGATATTGGAAATAAACTCTTGAGCAGTGGAAGGACCATCATTAGTGCTGACAAAAGCAGCTTTTGAGGCTGATCAAATAATGAGAACTGGTAGGAGAAGCTGGCATAGCTTATGGATGTGAGGTTCAAGTTACCACTTTTTGGAAGCAATTAACTTTTGTGATATTTTGTATAGATGGGTCTAAGCTGAGGGTTTCCCTTCAATTGAAGCAGAAATACCTTTGTCCACAATATTAATTATTTGTTCTTGAGTGCTGCAAGAGGCTTCCCCTAATTTACTTGCAGGCTGTTTAACCCCAGTCATTTTTCCTCCCTTTTTTTACAACTCTCCCACATCCAGAGTTTCCTGGTGAAAGCACATGAAAGCCAGCCTTACCCCAGAAGGACAAGGACACCTAACTTTCCTGTGGAAACACAAGAGGAAAGAGTTGGACTGCTCTTGTCAAAAGGGAATTTGTCATGATATCCCTGCATCTACAGCCAAAATGTGCACTGACCACGAGGACCCCACTTTCACCTTCCTCCATGGAAGACTTTAATTAATCTTTTTATATTGGCAGGCGAACAACATTTCCTGAAGAGAAAAATAACTGTTAATTTCCAGAGGTAATTAACAGTCACTGAATGAAACTAAAGGGCTTTCATCAAAATTACCAATCAGCTCAAATTTGAAGAGATTCTCTC
>NW_005054403.1:1029186-1033440 GCF_000277835.1 Geospiza fortis | reverse complement strand
ATTCTCAGACATATTCATATCCTGTCAAATTCCCATCCTCCCAAGGAACTGTCCCTTTCAAATGGTAATAGAGAGGGCGTATGATGTGCACTCGTTGCTATTTTGGATTTAACAGCTGGCTGTGTTGCACTAAGGGTAGCTGTGGAAACTTAACTGAGGGATGTGTGCGTGTGTGAGTGTGTGTGTGTGTACACATCTGTGTGAGTAAACGCCTACTCCTTTGCAAATGATACCATTTATCTTAAACAATGCTCTCTTTATAACTCTAAAATTCTAATTCTCTTTTTAGACCACCACAGCTGCTGAAGGGGAGAATGGTACAGCTTCACAGCAACCAAGAGCAAGGCCTCACCCCAGGCCTGGGCTGTGCAACCCCCTTCTCACACGAGTTTCAGCAGATGAGCAGGGTCACCATCAGTACTGGGTCACTGGTGGCCCTCATCAAGACCTAAGGGTTTAAGGAAGGTTCTCTTCAGGCTCTCCTCACTTTGGCCAGGTGAGGAGAGGGAGAGGGGATGGGCAGCCCCAGGGATTTACTTGATTTGCACAGTTTCAGAAGCTCTCAACACAGCCCAACACACACATTGGAGTGCCTGAGCAGAGGCAGATGTCTAAGGGCTGACCTCCACAGAGCAATATGAGCACAGAAATTAGGAGTCCTCCCAGGCCACTGCAATATAAGTTTCCCTCCTCCTGCTCTGTAAATATTTTGAGCTTGAGCCAAAGACAGGTGGTGTTTGCAGGGACATTCTCAGTGACTTCAGCTGGATCTGGAGTACTTTTAATTTGGACATCTCAGGGGACCTCATGGTGACAACCAACAATGAGAATTTCTAGTAAAACGTTTCTGTGTGCTGTGCCAGGGCACTTCTGGAGACAGCACTAGACGGGCACAGAGCATGACCTCTGTTAACAATATACACTACATGAAAGCTAATAATTCTGGCTAAAGCATATTCAAAATAGGATGCTTGAAGCAAAACTAATGCATTATTCACTGCTTGTTGGGAATACAAGAACATGGAGATAGACATCTGAGCCTTGGGCCTTTTCTGCAATGTACTGTACACGGCCTCAGTGGGCTTATTGGCAGTGCTGTGACTCTTACTGCCGTGGATTTTTCATTACTAATAGCATTTAAAATCTTGTCCTGTGATCAAATTTTTTAAAAAGTGCACATATCCATCTTTGCTTTCTAGTCACATACAGTGATGGGAGGTATTTCTAATGCTGTATTCATTCTCTTGGTGTAAAATGTGCCCTTTTTCCACCTTTACATTAAATCAGACAAATATTTGGTGAAACTCACGGGGTGAAATAGTGCAAAAATTGCCAATTTATCAGTAGGTAGCTGAAAACAATTCTGAACAAAGCACCAACATAATCAACTCTGATACAGCATGCAGGCTCTGTTAATGTAATGCTTCTCAAAAATAAAAATGTGAAAAATAAGGAGAAAAATATGTCACTTTATACACTTGTGATATACAAATAAAAATCTTTGTGAAAGAATTTAAGAGCAGCATTATAGAAAAATCTGTCTGGGATTTGCCTAATTGCCTGTAGACAGCCTGCAATACAGACACCTACCTCTGAACTAATCACTCTCTGGTCCTTTTGTGGTCAACAGAGAAACACTGACGCTTCGGAGAGTGATTTATCTCTTCCTAAAGTACATGTCTAAGAAAGGTCAAATGAATTGCATCCTAAAAGTGCTTATTTCTCCTGGCTGACCATAAAGGTTGAAGAGTGACTAACTCAGATGTAAATTAATACACTGTAGGCAGCCACACCAGCCTGTGGGTTGGTGGCTGGGGGATATGCTGAAGTGCATCCCTATTCTTCCATTTGTCACAGTGGAAGGGTCTAAGAATAAAGACAGATAACTACTCCTCTTCTTCCTCCTCATAGATTTCCACAGTTTCATCAGATGACAGATTTTTGGTTCAAGGAGTTTTGCCATACATCACCAGGAAGGGCATTGTATGCCCAGACCTGCCCCACAATACCCTGTCAGACAGATAAACTTCTGCAGGTGCTGCTGCAAAGAGGTTTTGGATCCCAGCAGTCCCAGCAAGTAAGCCTGATTTATGGTAATGGTTAATCCTTCTTGGAGTCAGAAGCAGCTTGACTGGATCCCAATTACTGCTTAACAAGGTAGGTCTTGTCAAAACAGTTTTGAGGCCAGCTTCTTCTGATGCAAGCTGATCTTTAAGTGCAACTGAAGATTGGCTTTAGCACATCTTTGCTATGGCAAATTCTCTTTAAGACTTTTGGGGGGCTGACATGGGACCAACTTTCTGCTAGAAAACAGATTGTAGATTAACAGAAATGTAAAAAGCAGCATAGTTATATGCATTACTGTTATCCAAAATTCTCAGTTATCTTTAGCTTCCCTATAGCTTATCCTTTTAAAAACCCGTATAGTAATGAACTTTGCCTACGTGTGATACCTTTGTTCTTCTCACTAAATGCTTTCAGGAAGATCAAATTACATATGATTTCTAATGAATGCTCACACATTTAATTGAAAAGAGAAGCAATTGTGAGAATGCTGCTCTTGAAGTCACTGTGCTTGATTTCAATATCCATGAGTTTGTATTTTCCATGTTTGATTGCAGAAACTTTGCCTAAAAAGCCCGCACTTGAAGTTCAGACCACCTTAGAAAATGGCAATTTTTAAATGTTAAAGAAAATCAAATACACATTCATATCTGCTAGTGTGTGGTCCTCCCATTATAAAATAATTAAAGAAGAACAACTAGATCAGGCTGACAATCACTGCATCAAAACCAGTACGTACTATGGTCACATTACAAGCAACAAAGCTGAGCTTGGTGATTTATGACAATATCACTAAAACCTCGTGATATATTTAGCAAGTGGTAATGGTAAAGGTTATAATTCCTCTGAGGGACAATAGTGATGAAATAAACCACGAGGGTCAAGTGGATTATGACCTTGTGAAAACTCAAATAATGGAGATGGAGCTTTATAAACTTCCTTATAATAGATAATGCCTTAAACAATTTAAAAGCTGCTCAGTACTCAATTTGGACTTGCCACAGGCTTACTACTGCCTATATATTATTAGAGGAAAACCTGAAAATTACTTCTGTCACTATGAATCTTGCATCTGCTCGGAAACCCCATTTTAGGTGCAATGAGTGCTCTTGCTGTGCACTGAATGCTCCCAACAGACAGTGTGTGTGCACTCATCTGTCAGTTCTCCCCACCCAGCATTTGCCGTGTGGCTGCTTATGCAGAATTTAAAGCTTCCAACGCATCCTGGATCACTGTGTTAGTAATCACACCTGGCAGTATTAATTTTGCTACTGTATAGTACTATCCTGGGATCAAAGAGTGATCAAGTGATAGGCTGAGATGAATGGCACTGCTGATTGCTTTACACGCTTGGCAAAAGGGAAGATGTCACGTTTGTCAACACAGACAATACACCAGATTCATGCAGATCCTCTCTCCAGAGTTACCTGAGACCCCAACTTTAGAATACTGTTTATATGGGAGCTGAGGAGCACCACATACATGAATTTGTGCTGAGATTTAGGCGGAGGTGGAGCAGCATCACAGGCAAATGGTGAGTATCCTGATCCACCTGAGTACATGATCCTGCACAAACAGTGTGAAAACAGTCTGTAGGATCAGTCCCATAAAAGACTACGACCATGAGTCACTTGACCAAGGTCATTTACATACATAATTTGGGCTCCTTCCTTTTCATTCTTGCTGTAGTTTGCCTCCTGTGTGGCAACCCACCTCACCAGAGCCAGTTTCTTGTATCAAGATACAATATTGAACTAGCAGATTTCTGGAGAAGCTGCATGGATAAAGCAGCCATTCTGAGGCATACACGTACAGATTTATAAATTAATGCACAGAAAAAATTCCTCTGCCAGAGATATGGAGAAGTTTGAGACCATGCTATCTCAGCTTCAAAGACATGGAGGAGGAGAGAAGACGAGGAGACAACACAATGCTTACTCACTTGTATAACAGCACTGACAATGGCAGGCCTGGGAGGGCATCAGTCTGAAAGCACACGGGACAATCAGCTGCCATTGAGAGAGGGATTTTTGATTGATTTTAAATTAAGGTCACTGTCCCCAGGCCACAGCTAGATTTGATTATTTCTGTCACATTTTAGAAGAGTGACAGAAACTTCTTTGCAACCAGCGCTCTCTCTCTTCAGTGACTCAATGCATAATGATGCTTTTTTCAGTGGGTTTTGATGAT
>NW_005054403.1:1027683-1029144 GCF_000277835.1 Geospiza fortis | reverse complement strand
GAAAGCCACTCATCCCTTTTACTACTCAAATCTATGCAGTGAGGGCATTAGGAAAGCTGTGGGCAGCACAAAACTAACCCAGGTGTGACCAGATTAAATCTGAGAGGCATATTCAACATACACCAAGGGGAAAGGGCAAAACCAAAGCAAGCGCAGCCACAAGCCATTTGTCATGGAGGGACCTTTCTGAGCAAGCTGTGATTTGGTTGTTCTCTGTGGATTTCTCTCCTGTTAATTCATTCATTTTTCCCCTCAAAATGACATCAGCTGCCTGCTGTCAGATGGCAAAGGGCTCCGCAGCTGTGTTTCCACGAAGAATCACCTCTGTACAGTCAGGTGCTCTGTTAATGGCCTCTCCCTTTCTGCTGGAAGCCAGGGCCACCAGTCCCTGCCCACCCTCTCCATGCTGCTCGAGATTTGAGGAACCTCTTCACATCTCCCCGCTGGTGCCTCCTGCCAGTATGCAAGCACCTAACTACAAAACCCTTTCAAGCCATGGATTATCACTGCTGGCCTCCTCAGAATGTTTTACAACTCTGCTATGTCCTTTTTGAGAAGGTGAGACTGGAATTCCAGCAGTATTGAGAGCATAGGTCCAGCACACATTTTCCAGTGTAAAATCTTTTCCTCTTCGTTGCTCTTCTAACAAGTCCTGACATTTGAGTCACTCTTTTGGCCACACTGAGCATGAAGCTGACATTTTCTCAGCTGTGCATGTCCCTGGGCTCTCAACCTAGGGAAAGTGATGGCCAAAATCCTTCCATGATGATGGGCAAGAAATAAATGACCAACTGCAACTGTACAGTTGTGCTGTCTGGGGGAAAAAAAACCAAACAAGCCACCTTGGAATAACAGTAGTGGATTTTAAATCCCATGATGCTACAAAATTCCCTCTCAGGCAGCTTGACCTAAATTCCTATGGGCAATGAGGAAGCCACATATTTGGAGCATTTGAAAGAAAACTAGACAAATGCCCATAAATTATTGTATGGGGAACATTCCTACTCTCTTTTGGAAGATGGATTAGGCAGATGACCTACAAAGTCTTTTTTTGTTCTTTCACTAATTCCTAGGATGTCATGAGTGTGTGTGCTTTACCCTTGCTTAAATCATAATCTGATTGATCCAGCACCAGTCAAAGGTTTTGAAAGCCCATTAAACCGCAAGAGGAAATCTTGAGCGGTTTGTTAATATCAACAGAAATCCAGATGGAATTACAATTATCTTTTATGTACATTCGAGGGCATATTATGTAATGCTAGCCATGGATTTAGTTTAATGCACCGCACCTTCCAATAAGCTGCTGGCGCCACTTAATAGCGATTTGAAACCTACAAAAAACTCTTTTGCCCTTGACAAAACCGTTTTAAAGCCCAGAGACTGAGGTCAAGAGGCTTGGGATATTCAGAGTGTTATGGGAAAACGGGAACAAGGGAAAGCGAGGATGGAAAAGACGGGGGG
>NW_005054403.1:1024267-1026852 GCF_000277835.1 Geospiza fortis | reverse complement strand
CCGCGCTCCGCGGAAAGGAGATTAGAAACGTGCAGGATGGATTTCAAGATGGGCGGTAATGGGATATTTGGGGTCCCTCGCGTAGCCGGTCACAGGCGAGAAGCAGGAGGAGAATTTACCCTTCCGAAGTTGGGGCAGAAATCCCTCCCGCTGTCGCCCGGCTTCCTGGCGGAGTGTGCCAGGCGGAGGGACTGTCACCTGCGGCTCCCTTAATGGCTTTTGCTGGAGGAGGCTGTCGCGGGGCGTGGGTCATTGCGCCGGCGTCGCAGCGGTCCGGGCGTACGTGGCGGTGAATGCCAGGGTGAAGTGTCGTGCTCCAGAAGTTCTGCATCCCTCCGGGGGGATGCTGCGGGGTGCAAGCGCCCTGGGCAGGAGTTGCAGGGCAGTTATTCTCCTTCTGTCATTTCTCCCCCAACACACCTCTTTTTTGAGAGATTGGTTCGGCTTTGGTTCATTTACCGCTGTTGATGGTAGTTTTCTCACACGTTCTTCATCAGAATTATTTTTCTAGAAAGAAAAATTATTCAAATGCGGGATTCAAAGTATATGTATTGTCTAATGGAGATGTATTGTTAAAGAGGAAAGAGTATCTGGTTGCCCATTAATTCTTCAGGTATTTTCCGTTTAAACTTCATGAGGAAATGTTTTTCCTTTTTCTAAGCAACCTTTCATGTCGTTTATCATTAGCAAATCGGCTTGGCATTCAAAGTAAAGATTTCCTCACAAATACGCTACTGATTACTAATGTTATGTCTGAAACACTCCATAGGACAGAAATCAGCACACCTCCGTTTGTTTTTTTTAATATGTAAATTTGAAAAGCCTTTCCTTCCATTTCACGACGCCGTGAGTGGCCCCGGTTAATCAGATGTAACTACAGTAACTAGCAGAGGAGGCTGCTGATAGGCAGGGTGGTCTCCTGCACCGCTCTGCCAGAGGACCTGATCAATTAATGCATCCTCACTATTTTGTCCTTGGGATATTTGATGAATTTTATAGTATTTCTGTGAGGAGCTCCAGTGAGGGAAGCTGAAGTCTCTTTCACCTTCAGAGATGACTGAAGACAAATTTGAAGAGGGAATAACTCTTTGAGTTGACTGGAGAGCGCTGCTGAGTTCCTGTTATACACTAAATTCTGGAGGCGATCCAGCAGCCAGAGCTATCTGGGTCAGGCTGGAAATCACCTCAGTGATGGGTTTTGCAGGGTCCTGGTCACTTCCTACCAAAAGAAAGCAAGTGTTAAGCTTTTGCAACATGCACTGATTGCGTTGTAGGCATGGACTGGAGAATGGAGCTGGTCGTGTAGCAGGCTTGGCATGTGCAATCAGCAGGTCACACTGAGCACCCTGCAACTTCAGGATGCTTGACTTCACTGTGCAGAGCCTGCAGCAGTATGAATTACGGGGGAAAAATGCATTTAGATGTAACAAAGGCTGCTGGCTCATCTCCTGCATGAGGAACTAATTTTTTTTTAAAAAATCTGGCTCCCGTTTCTGCCTCTGACTCAAGCTGCCAGTGTAGCTGTGGGCAAATCATTCCATGTTTCCCTCTCTCCTCATCTCTGCCTGACCTGCCAAGGTCTCATCTGTACAGGGCTATGCGTTCAGACCCCAGCTCAAGCCCCTTGCCTTCCACCAGCTGCCTTGCGCGCAGCAGTGTGAAACCTGAGGTAGGTGGTACCTCTCTGCTCCGAGGGGATGCAGTTTGACATTCAAACACTGCTGCTGGAGCCAATCATACAGAGGGAGCAGCCTCACAGCAACTCATCAATCTCTAATCCTAGCCCTGTTCTAATCCAGTCGTTCCCTGCTGCTGATGGAATCCTTCGAGCTGTGTTTGGCTGCGTGCTCACCCTCGTGCCAGGGAGGCAGGGGCACTGGAGATGGGCTGGGGAGCACCAGCTCTTCAGGACACAGGCTGGCACTCCAGGCTACAAAATGCCTGGCACGAGAGGCCTGGTGTGGTTTAGAAATAGAAATTATAGCTAAAGGGTAAATTGCAACAATGTCACATGAAAATGCCCAGCGAATGGGAGCTGTGCGCAGCCAGCGGCGTGCCGCGGGAGGGAACGGAGGTGGAAGGGTGCAGCTCCCTCGGCCTAACAACGGCATTCTTATTTTAGAAAGGAAGACAGCCAGAGATAAGGAGGGGTTGTCATCCGGCTGGTTGGAGGATGGAAAAAAAAAAAAAAAAGGAAAAGCTGTGTGGAAAAGTATTTTGATGTAGGTACTAAAGGGAGAAAAAAAAAAAAAGCAGATAACCTTACAAGTGATAGACTAGCTATGTAAAGCTGCCAGGACAAAGCTTTTCCCATAAAATCCGGAATGATCCTAATTAAGCCCAGACCCTGTTAAATGACACATGGCTTTATTTATTTCAGATGTTTCTAGGTCCTAAAGATGGGGCCAAATGTGAAGAGTTTGATGTGGCAGATAGTTTAACCTCAATTACTTTTACATAAATCATGTGATTGTTACGGTAGCTGAAGTACCTCTGATGGGTGCCCCAGAGCTACTGATAAAAAAAAAAAAAAGATATTTTTAAAAATCCCCTGAAAAATGTATGGCAGTGCAGGGGAGGGTTTG
>NW_005054403.1:1013249-1024257 GCF_000277835.1 Geospiza fortis | reverse complement strand
CCAGCCTCTGAGGCAGGAGGATGGGAGTGTGGGAGCTGTTGTGGTGCTGTGTGCTTGCTGGTCTCTATGCACAGGCAGCTGAAATGGTGGCTTTGGAGAACAGGCAGCCAGAGAAAGGGACGTAAAATGGGAGCTGACAAATATTCTTGTTATGAAACTGGGGTGGATGAATGATTTATGGGGGTGCTTGCTTTTATTTTATTTTATTTCAAGAGGAAGGAGATGGTTGGTGATGTGAGGCACTAGCCATGGATGGCTTTGTTTTGAGATCAGGCTGTGCTGGGTCCTGCCTCCAGAAACAGCATCTACAGAATAACAATACAGCGAAACACTTCCCAGCATTGCTTGAGTTTCACAGTCTGTTTTCAGGATGAAAAAGTTTTCCTTATCTTACATTCAAAGCTGCAGGCCTAAATCCTCCCACCAGACTCTAGATTTCAAGTAAGAGGTGGCTGTATGAGAGGTCCTAGGCTGTGTGGATCTTTGTTAGCCTGTCCCAGTTCTCCTAGGGAATTTCCTTTCCTGGGTTTGCAGTATTGCCCATCCCTCCCAGGGCACTGAGCTACTCTGTAAATAGGCCACTCTGTGGAGGAGCTGCTCTGCTGGGTGATTTAATGTAGCTTGTTAGTTCTGGCTTTCCTTTTTTCCCGCCCCCACCCAGTTCTATCCATGCTGTCCTTTGGTGTACAGAGCTGTGCTGTAACATGGATGAGGTGAGTTTACATGGTCACAGCTGCAGGATTTTGCCAGTCCTGTGGGTCCTGGGGACCCTTATGTGAGCTGCAGCTCCACAGTCAGTTGCTGGCTTTGGGTTTAGTGACTGCATCACTCTGAGCAGGACCTATTTCCAGCATCCTTTTGTATTTCCTACTTAATAGAATCATAGAATAGCTGGATTAGAAGGGACCTACAGGTCGTCTAGTCCAACCCCCCTGCAGTAAGCAG
The DNA here is from genome assembly GCF_000277835.1 of Geospiza fortis. Classification (NCBI taxonomy): domain Eukaryota; kingdom Metazoa; phylum Chordata; class Aves; order Passeriformes; family Thraupidae; genus Geospiza; species Geospiza fortis. The sequence continues at coordinate 1,023,312 of NW_005054403.1, read as the reverse complement.
GGACATTTTAAACTAGATTAGGTTGCTCAGAGCTCTGTCCAGCCTGACTTGGAATGTTTCCAGGCATAGGTCATTTGCCGCCTCTCTGGGCAAGTTGCAGTGTCTCCCCTCTCTCTCAGTAAAAAAATTCTTCCTCATGTCCAGTTTAAATTGACCCTAGTTTAAAACCCTTGTCCTTTTGCAACAGGCCCTGCTAAAACATCTGTCTCTGTAGTCTGTCCTGTCGGTCCTCGTTAGGTATTGGAAGATGCTGTAAGGTTTTCCTGGAGCTTTCTCTTCTCCAGGATGAACAGCCCCGGCTGTCTCAGCCTGTCATCCTAGGAGAGGTGCTCCAACCCTCAGATCATCTTCGTGACCCTCCTCTGGACCTGCTCCAACGAGTCCATGTCTTTCCTGTGCTGAGGACCCCTGTGCTGAGCTGGATGCAGTATTCCAAGTGGGATCTCACAAGAGTGGAGGGTGCCCTTGATCCCACTGCTTGTGCCATTGATGAAGTTATGAAAGGATGCCAGTGCCAGTATGGATCTGAGAGGACGCCACTCATCACTGATTTCAATTTGTGCATGTAGCTGTTTGGAAATGCTTCTTAAAGATATCAGAGGGCTAAATGTTCTCAAGAATTAAACAAAGAGTCTGGGGTAGGTCCCCTGTTTCCTCCATGCTCTTCAGAGAAGTGACCTTCAGCTTAGCAGCTTCCAGGTCTCTGTATTGCTCCCACTCCCCTCAGAGTCGCTAGAGAGCAGCCACTGCAGCAAAGGAAGGCAGCTGCTGTTGACTTGTAGGACAAGCTGGGTGTGGGTTTTGGTCCCCCCCACCTCCCCCATGGCAGGCACAGAGATGTCAGAACAAGCCTCAGAACTGACTGACTGTGTCCCCAGATGTCTTATCTTTGTGTTGTCTTTGAGCTGATGACTGGGGGTGAGCTCTGACTGACAAGAGAGGTGCGGGAAGTTTGCTGTGACTCCTCACTAAGCTTCAGTGGGGCTGCAAAGGGCTGGTCCCTGAACATCCTGGTGCAGCTCCAAATTCATTTGGTCAGGCTAATTTTGAAAACCAGTCTCCTTCCAATGTCTGCATGTGCTTCAGCCTTTTAATTATTCTGTGCTTTTCCTGTGGCATGGAAACAAAGAGGTGGAAATGTAGTGGCCACCAGGAGGGCCAAGAGGGCAATGGCTCTTGCCTGCCCTGGCAGTCAGTGTGCTCCTCATAGCAAAGCCAGGTTATTTGGAGGAGTGCAGGTCTTTCAGTCCAGGAAAAAATAATTTGTTAATGGCCAGAGAATAATCACTTTACTCTGAAAAGCCTCTCCAGCTGCATTGCACCAACTGTTCTTTATCAGTCTCTGAATCCTTAATGACAGTAGCAGCTAATTTCTCTTTCTGTGTTTTTCTAGCTGCAGTGTCCTATTTTCTCTGAGTTTATTGAGAAAATAATAGAAGTCATTACATAGCTACTTGTCACCTTTCAGAAAAGAAAACTTCTCCCTGCCTGAATGGCCAAGTTAGTTACTTGGTGACTGACTCAGACAATAGCAACTTTTTGTAGCTCATCAGTTATTAATCTGTGCCTAGTGAATAAACTAATTAACTAGAGGAGTATTACTGAAGTTCTAATCTGTGATTATCAGAATATGGTGAACACACTGTTCACAGACAGTGTGACAAAGGCACATGTACATTCTGTGGTGTGTAAGCAAAAAAATTAAGAAATAAAGGGTTGGGAGTGACAAAGTGAGAAAAGTGAATTCATTGTGTTTATTTTCTTTTAAATTTGATGGTCTTTGAAGCTTATGTGGCAGTATTGCACAAAATGGTCCCTGGTGAAAAAACAACTATTAGGTGTTCCATATGTATCTATAATAATTAGGTTAAAGAAAAGATAATAAGGAACATTGGAATAGATGGGCAATGAGAATGGAAGACACAGAAAATAAAGTGAAATGTGAAGTATTTTTGTGTTTGCATGATACACATCTTTCAGGTTGTTGGTGATGGATCACTTGCTGTAGAGCTGGATCTACACAAGGCCACTGCAAAGCAAACAGGAAGGGCAACACATTGTTTTTTAATCAGGGTTTTCCTAACCAAGAAGTCAGGCATCACTGTCTGAATAATAGATGTCTTCATCTCCAGCCTTGGTGATGGGGCTGGAGGTCTGAGGCAGCTCTCAGCCAGGAGGTCTGCCCTGCAGAAAGGTGGGAGAAGAGGACTTCTGACATAGCCAAAGCTTGCTCTGCAGACCGTGGGATGCTGAGGGGAGGCCAGAAGGAAGTAGGAACATATAAGCAGATCCTAGAGCAAGGAGCACACAGAAGAGCCTTTCTGTTCTTGTGTGACATTCTTGTAATTCATCTCTGGTCCCTGGGGGATGGATGGAGTTACCTCTTGCCTTTTCGTGGCTGGAGAAGCCATGTATGCTTAGGGTGGATTTACAAAGCTTCTCTGACAGTGGAAACTGGGCTCTGGGTTAGAGCTCTGCTGCATTGTGTGCGCAGGATACATCAAGGGCTGTGTTCTCTCACAGGATTGGTGGTGCCAAGCTCAGTACCTCACATCTCCCCACACCCTTGTGCCTAAGCTTGTGTTCATTTTGCAGAAAACTGCTTGACCATGCTCCAATTGCGCTGCAACCAAAGTAATGCTGGTAGGTGGAAGAAAACAGATGCAAGGAATTTACTTCCCTGCTCACCAAGGAAATGCATCTGCCTTTGGTTTGGGTTTGATGTTTAGGTCTCTAACTGATTTATTTAGAAGCTTGTGTAACAGCTGTGTTTAGCCATGAAATCATCACTTCTTTTAGGATGCATTTTGGCTGTCACCACAGCTTTCTGTCCTCTAAAGGGGGGTATTAAATTGATGGGGGTAGCCACCAATTTGGATGCCATGAGTGCTGCAGGGAAGTGGAAGCAGCATAAGGCTGTGTGCCATGGATCCCCATGTTCATGTAACCCCAGAGCTGTTCAGTGACTGCCCTGGAGGGACCTAGTGCAGCCTCCCACCAGAAATGATTGGGTCAGGAGACAAGGTGGGTGCCTTTGATCACAAAAAGGCTATAGACATCTTAAACTCACTTTGGTTGTTGGAAAGTCTGGTCAACACTCTTACTTTGTATTTGCTTTTTGGTGGAACTGAAGAGCTCTCTGCTCTGCAGCATGAAGACCCAAATATTTTGGGACCTGATAATTCTGATTTTCTTGAGAAGAGATGCCCCTATGTTTCCAAGGAGCTGAGGTTCTCAGTTGAGTAGCCTTTTATTTTTTAAAAGGAAGGAGGTGTTTTTATTAGAGTTTCCTGTTTTGGACTCTTTGGTTAGAGGGTATGAAGTGGTCAGAGGAGAGAGACTTATCATTTAGATCAGGGTTCTCTTTGTATTTTCTTATACATACATGTATGTATATATATTATATAATTTGAATTTTGCCATTTTCCCCAGTTCTAGTTAAGGCTGCTACTTAAAAGAAATCTAAATAAGGTTTCCTGTCAAGAATGGTTTAGATTTAGCTGGCCCTGCCTGGGGCTGAGGGATGGGTTAGGACACTTCTCAAGGTTCGTTTCAGGACCCTTCCCGTGATTTTAGGCAGTTACTCAACAAAACAGATTTATTGTAGGCTGTGCTGGTTATGCTGAAAGGGTTTTGCTATAGCATTGAATGTGGTTATTTGTTTGAAAAGGAAATAATAGGTAATTGTAACATAGTTACTGCATCTGCACTGGACAAATGTTTCTTTAAATAGGAAAATAACTGAATGTTACATTTTTAGATCAGCATCATGATATGGGTGTGATTATTTTTTCCAGGAGCTTTGTGTTTTTATATCTGCTTAAGTATGTTAACATTTTAAAAGGTCAAAGGTAAGCTTTAAAATGGATGCCAAATTAAGATGGATGGGAGGAAAATGACATTTACTTCTTGTTACTGCACATTGTTTGAATTTGACCAAAGGCAAAAACAAAACAAAGAACAACCCTCCCCCCCATACACACGCACGCATGCATGCGTGCTTGCATGGACAGACAGCCATGCTCCCACCACCTGCCCTCCCTCCACACCTGGTCTGGCAAAATCTTGTTCATCAAGGCTGGTTAATCATGATAATCATCATTATAATCCTAACAAAATCAGTAGTCCAGTGTATTCACTTCCAGACAGCCTTTGTATTCTTTTGCAAAGTATATAATTTAACTAGTGTGAGTGGGCTCTGTAAATAAAAGTAGCTAAAATATAAATATTAGGAAAACATGGCTAATGAGAACTCCAACCACATTATCATTTCCTGCCCTTGCTATGTTTGAGATGATGATTTCATCAAGGAAGGGACTGGACCCTCATCCCTATTCACGCAGTTCCTTGCACATTGAGTCCCAATGAAAGCAGAGGATAAAATATGGTGGGAATGATGCCTTTGCTTCCAGTGGGAATGGTGGCCAGTCCCAGCCAAAAGCAAGGCTTTAGCAGAGCTGCTCTGTGACCACACCAGTGCTCAACAGCTCTGGGTTTGGACAGAGTGCCACAGCTCAAGGGAAGGACTGGATCTGGTTATGTCCATCACTTCCACTCTTGCCCTTCCATGATGGTGGGTGGCTGTGCTGGTGATATGCCCTGTGCCTCAGGAATCTCAGCCACTCTCTGGTGAGAGGGACCCAGCCTGCTTTTGTGGATGCTGTTGAGCAAGACAGATTCCCTCCTCTCACTTCATGACATCTGCCAGTACAAGGAGGGTTTAAAACAAGGGAGAAAACCCCTAAAATTTCTCCAAATCCTTCTTCCTACTGGTGGCTAGTGGCTCATAGGGAGGCTTCAGACTGCGTCCTGTGTCAGCCTCTGGACACTCAGCCCCATGCCATGTCCCAGAGCACACCCCAACCTCGTGTGGGCCACCAGGGCTGTGTGGCTCTGGGAACAGTCACCCACCCAGTGCCAGCTGTGCCTGAGCCGTGTGGAACCAAGAAAAGGCAGTGCTGCTGTTCCCATTCCCACCTCTACCTGCCACCCTTGGGCTCACGGGCAGGACAGCTGCCCGGAGCACAGCATGGGGAAGAGAAGGGCTGGCAGCAGCTGCCTCCAGGGAGAAAGATGCAGCACTCAGCCCTGCCCCTGCACAGCAGCATGAGGTGTGTCCAAGGCTGGGATAAGGGATAAGCAAATCTTCTCCTCCCTCCCCAAGAAGCAGCAAGCTCTCCTAAGCATCCCTTCCTGGGTGCTGAAAATGTTTGTCTGACAAAAAAAAAAAAAAAAAAAAAAAAAGAAGGAAAAATGACAATTGCTCATATGCTTTGTTCCAGTGTGAAAATGTATTTTTCATTTCAAACTGAATGGATTCTGAGTTGAATCTGAGTAGAACAGACTAGGCAGTTTCATTTTTTCATTTTACCAAAATTGTTTTTAAATCACTCAGCCCAAATATTTCTTTTTTTTTTTTTTTTTACCCCAGCCTTGCCACTATAGCAAACAATTCCATTATTTGCATAGCTCTAATTGCAGTGATTAAACAAACACAGCAAACTCCGACCCTTTGCAGAGCCTCATCACAGCCCCACAGCCAGCTTGGTCTGTATTTTGTCAGCAGAGAGGGAGATGTGGCTTTGTGTAGACTGAAAATAAATTATGGACTTTCTGCTATTTTTTTTCCCCTCCAAACTGATACACTATCAGTTTGGAGAATGAATAATTTTGCCTGTTCTCTTGCTAGTGGGCTGAGAGATATCTCCCTATTGTGAACCTGGTACAGTTTTAGAAGCATTTGGATTTTCAGTGCTTTGTTCGTGTGTTACGCTTAAGTTGCAACCTCTGTTGTGTTACTAGAATAATGTGCAGGGTTGCTATTCTGTTAGTAATACCCATATTAACATAAAGAGAGACAGATCTCTACATCCATGTGGAGTTTTTTTCTGTGAAGGTGTTGGGTACCTGAAGACAGGGTTAAGGAAGATGTTTTTCTGACTACAGTTCCATCAAATAGGAACAAACAATTTTTTGGACATTTTTTAATGACATTTATTTATAGCAGGTAGCGCACAGGCGGCTGCTATTTCTCAGCGTGCTGGAAGAATGTTCTCCAGATGGTGCTTGCTGTTTATGCTTTTATTCACTTCGCTTCAACACAGCAGCACTCTACACAAAACACGGAAAATTGGAAAATAAAAACAATTATGTTTTTACAAAGTGCCATGTGATTTGCTGAGATGTCTGAGCTGACTGATGAGCCGTGCTGGGGGCAGCGGGGGGATGGCGCCTGTCACAGACCCCCAGCCCCGAGCCCCACGTGGGTGACAGGCATTGCCCCCTTCTCTCCCAAAAAGTGGGTTTGAGCAGAGCTGCTAATCCCACCCTGTGTGTCTGCGCCTCTTCTGCCTTCTTTTCCTGCACAAGGATTTGGGTGAATGTAGGAAAGGCTGTCATTTTAATGGCAATATTTTTGTTGGGTTTTCTGTGACTGTGCAGCCCCAAGGTGGGAGAGACGCGAGACAAAGCATTTCATAAACCTTGCCCGTGCCATCTTGTTCCTTCAGCTCCTCATCTCGCTGAAAAGTATTAAGGCCTTTGGCTGGTCCAGCTGAAAGCAGCAGCTAAAGCCAAGACTGATGCCCAAAGGGAGCAGCGTGCTCCATGATTTCTGTTGGTGAGGATAGATAGGTATCTAAATGGTTGGCACGCTCTTGCAGGCTTTTGTTGTGCAGCTTCTGCAGGGCTACTCACACAAAACATTCTCAGAGAGGAAGCTTTAAATAAAAGACTGTGGAATCTAAATTTTTTTTCATTAAAAACCCTTGGGGAAATTGGGAAAATAGCTCAATTATTTAAATTTATTGAAAAAACCCCAAACAAACTAGCCAAAAACCCCAGGCAATCATAAAAGTAGATATTGGCAAGTAGGAAAAAGGTATTTTTGTTATTTTTTTAATAAATACATCTTAATGTATAGGTAAAAGAAATAAGTATTTCTCATTTCTACTGAAAAAGAAAATTACAAACCCACAGCACTTCAGGGCAGGTTTTCAAATACCAGAAAACATATACCAATTTTAAACTTTGGAACAGGACATGATTATTATTTCTTTGATAACAGGAACCTTCAAATTCCTTCGAAATCTACTTTAAAGTCAGCAATACCTTTAGTAAAATTAAATTTCAAGAAATTAATGTGTGAACAGCTCAACTGGTTTTGGGGTTTTCTCTGGTAAATGGGCAGTGCTGCACAGCGCTTCAGTTCCTCTCCCTTGCCCCTTACCCAAGAGACAGCCCTTTCCCAAGCAGAGTTCTTGCTACATCAGCTCCATGCTGTTTATCTTCTGTTGCTCCCTTGGCAGTTATTATTTCTTAATGTGTTAATTGTAGTTCCTGGACCCTTGTGTGTGAGGGTGTGTAATGCTCATGGTAATGATGCCGACACGTTCTCTAGTTCCTGGAATTGCAGAGCAAAAAACTGAAATATGGCTTGGGCATAGAGCATCCAGTAAGAGAAGTCAATTAGAAGAATTCAAATAGGATGACAAGAATAAAGGGTAATAGGAAAGAGTAGGTGTTGGATTGGGGTGGGGGGTTTTTAGGCTTATTCAGTTATTATTCCTTCTATGGCTCCGGCTTCATGTGATATATATATATTTTTAATTAAAATGTGAATTATGTCACTTGCTTTCCACCTTTTAACAGTATTTCACAGTAAATTTCATTCCTAATAGCAAGTAGTCAGAGGTAAGGAATGACTTTGCTGAGTGATGGAGGTTGTTAATTATTAGAAAGAAACCTATGGATTTGAAACAAATTGGACCTCATTAAGCCGAGATCTGTTTCCACACAGACCAGCAGACATGAAGAAGCCCATCTAGGAGCATGAAAAATCCCACTTTTTAGCTGATGCATCCCTAGTAGTGATGCTCCTGGGCTGGCAGGGGTGCATGTGCTTGTTTGGTTTGTGTGAGAGATCCCTGGTCTCTGACCTCAGCTCAAACCCTATGACTCTTTTGGCTCTCTCCCATTTCCCTTCCACTTCTCCTGTCACCCCCAGCCACCCCAGCCCACCTGCACACAGGACTCCCCCCTCACTCTGGAGGTGGCTGCTGGCCATCAGCAGCTGAGCCCACCTGGCTGGGGAAGCCAGTGCCTGGAAAATGTCAGAGTGCACCATATAGGCTGCTCCAGGTTTGGTGAAAGGAGAAACACAGAAAAACTCCTTTTCTCTTCCTTGGTTTTGGAGAGGAGGAGGAGGATCTTTGGCTTGTACCGTGGAGTTCTCTCCATGGCTAGGCTGGCAAACTCTGTAGGATGCATTTATTTGTTCCCCTTTACAGAGGCAGGGGCTTATTTTTTGGTTGTCTGGATTTACTTTGTTATCCAAACTCATCCATGACTCTAAAGTTGTTTGTACTTAGAGTTTTTCCATGGGACTTCAGCAAAAATCCAAAGGGCTGAAGTGATTGTTGGAGAGTACCCTCAAACATAGGTAACCATGCCATGTTTTGAGCTGCTTTTTTGAAACTTCTTGAAGGCAATGGGTGAGTGCATCTGCAGGAGAATCCTAATAAGGAGAGTGAAAGGTGACCTTAAGTGATCATTTTAATTGCATGTTCATAGGCATGCCATGTATGGGCTTTGCTGTCTGGCTGAGACATCCCCCAAATCTTCTCTGGCATTACAGGCAGTGACACTCATATCAGGAGAAGAAACGCCCATTCTGCTGGCTAGAAATCAGCAATAACATTTTGACATCTGTGCAACAGTTTAAAATGAATTATTCAGCACATAGATCGTGCTATTTGAGCAGCCAGCACATCTCTGCCCATTTACTACTGTCAGTCCATGGTGGAGATATCACTGATGCCAGTGGGAGCTGAGCACATGGGCTGGGGGTAGGTTTTGGCCCATAGCCTGAAACAGCATTTGACAGCACCCCTGCAGAACATGATAGGAATAATCTGCTTTGCCACCAGCAAAAGACCAAAAGACAATGCCAGTCTCTTTCTTCTCTTAGAGTATGTTGAACACATGGAGATCTTAAGATCTTAAGAATTAAAGCAATAATTAATTGTTTGACTGTTTGAGTTTTGCTTTAAAGAGTGAGACTGGCATGTAATTTTGATTAAATCAATGTATTGCCTATGACTGTCCAGAAGCCCTGAGCATCTCTTGCCTACTGGGAGTAGAGCCCGAGCACAAGCTGGCAGCAGCTCCAGGCCAGTCTCCAGCTTCTGCCAGTTTGGGGGGTTAAAGTGAAGAAGTATCTAATCCCTGTCAGCAAAGAAAATTCATAAGATTCCCAATGTCAGCAGCATCTGATTTGGAAAAGCTAGCTGAAGTGCTGTAAGAACACACTTCGGAGAACTGCAGATGGGGAACTGGGAGGAAACAGATTACTAACCACCAGCACAACCCTTCCCTGCTCAAGACAGGCATTGAGCAGAGAAAGTGGACATTTATCTTAGGCTTAGCTTTCTAATTCAGCAAGGTCATCTGAATTACAGCGGTGCATGTGTGGTGAGATTCTAACATTTGTTATTTCACAGGATATCTGTTCCCTGTAGCTGCATTTTTAAAAATAAAATGCAGAACACAGTATGGAAATGTTCTTTGCTATGGGTTACTGTCCTTTTGTTACCCTTCTTTAAGGACTATGTTGTAGCTGTTCACTGATGCTTATCTCACAGGTGAAAATTCAGGAGCACTCAGAAAGCATTGCAGTGTGCAGCAAAATCATCTCCCTGTCTTTGTCCATGTTTTTCAGGCAGCTAGCTAAAAATGCCTCAATTTCTACCTGCTCTTCCATTTATGTGTAAGAAGTAATACCCTACTGTGGAAGGAGCTCAGTGCTGTACATGAAAAGGCAAGACATATTATCCAGCTAGCTGTAAAACAAATGGCTGGTATGATGAAAGTTAAGCAAATCCTTATGTCCCCTGAAGTCAGTAGAATTTAAGCACATAGTTAAGTCTTGCTTGCAGTATGGGTATATCCTCTGATAGGAGCACTGTAGCTGTAAGGTTTTTAACCCATGTGTGTGTATAGCTTTATTTTCAGAATCCCCAAGAGCTTTGCAATTAGCTGAAAGAAGTGACACTGTGCTGTGTAC
>NW_005054403.1:1009883-1013234 GCF_000277835.1 Geospiza fortis | reverse complement strand
GGCCCCCCCAGCCTGTCCTTGGCAGAGGATGCTAGAGCTGCAGCTGGGTGTGAGCTGGGCTGTGCAGCCCCGTGTGGGTGCATTTTTGTAGGGACTGGAGTCTGTTCTGGCTTTTGTAGGGCTGCCATCACCAAAGTGTCTGAACCTTCTTGCTGTCTTTGATCTGCTCACCATTGCTGTGCTCCCCTGGGGCAGGAGGATGTTGTGCCCCTTGGGCAGGGAGTAAAAGAGGCACAGAGAGATGTCAAACCTGATTTTAATGGTTATTTTTGTGTTGGCATCTGTGGACACATCTCTGGGGGAGAGCTCCAAACCTCCTGTCTGCATAGTTTGAACCCCATCTGCTGTGACAAACTTGGTCCAGAGTGGCACCGTGTGGGAAGCTCATGAATGGGGCCATGTATGTTCATCTCCCCTGTGTCAGAGCAGAATTCAAGGATGTGCCTTGCTGGTGTAGATGTGGGGTGGTGAGGGAAGAGGGGAATGTGCAGTCCAGAAAAACAAGGAGTGGGGTAAATAGCTCAAGTAATCTATATATCAGGGTGGAAAAGGCTACCTGGCTTTATTGCCACTTGATTGGAAGGATGTGTGTAGCCTGTGTGCATCCATTAATTAGTGATGCAGTTGCTCCATGCTGGTACCAATAAAACCTTAATAGTACATGATACCAGCCTGTGATTGCTTCCTTTTTTCCACATCCCCTTGTGAGGATGTGTGTATATCAGTGCAGCTGTGCCCTGCATACAGCGTGGATGTGCTGTGGCTGCCTGCACAAGAAAAGGACAGTAAAATAATTCAGCGGGTTATTACCTCCCATGTGATTTTTCCAAGTGTTTATAAAAGGATCTTTGATATGCAGCACTCTCTAATGTGCACAAAATAACCAGAGTTGTTTTCTTTCCTTTTCCTGAGACATATTAGTTCTTAAAATGGCTCCTGAACAGCCTTTCCTAGGTACGTGTAGCAACTGCAGCTGATGGTTTAGCAGCAACAACAACAACAACAAGGGAAAAGGCTGTCCCTAGTTTCCTTTATATGCACACTGTGCAGCTTTTCAAGCAGTGCATCAAACACTGCTGGCTGGAAATTTCCAGGCCTATTTCCTCCTGCCTGGTGCATGCTCATAAAGCAAGATTGTCTGTACAGTCTGTAGCTGCAGTACTGCAGAAAGTCAATAAAGAGCTGACCACCTCACCTCTATCAAAAGCAGTTGAGAAGCCCTGCCTCATCTGCCTTATTAAAACTGCACTTGACTCCTGCAGAGAAACCTAGTTGGAAACCTTGAAGAGGAGGGATAAAAAAGGAGTCTGAAATTGCAGTGAGTATTCTACAGCTAGGTCTTGCAGCAAGGTTAAAGAGTGCATATTGTGAAATAAACCAAAAATGCAGCTTCATTAAAAAAGGGAAATGCCTGAATTTAATGCAATGAACTTCTGACTTTTCCTACCTGCAGTACAGCATAGAGATATGATTAGTTATTGCAGCAATGAGCAGATTTAACTAGCTCCCTAATGGATCTGTATTTTGAATTTAAATATGTATATGCCTACATATGCATGTGTTTATGCTTATATATGCATTTGTACAGGAAAAGGCATGATGTAGAAATAGATGCAAGAGGTAGAATTTGTAATGTAACATGTCTTTGAGTGTGTGTTTGAAAGGATGTTTGGGGTTTTTCTCCTTTCCTTTATATAACAGTAATTGATTAAATGTTTGCCAAGCTTTCAGTAGTATCTACTGGGAATCATCACCCTCACCTTCCCCAGGCGTGCCAGCTTTTTTTCACCTTGAAATGAAAAAAGAGAGAACTTTAACAGAAAGATCATTGCTTTAGCTTAATATTGTAAGATTTCAGAGATTGAATTTTCTGATAGTAATGAAATGAACCCTGAGTTGTGCCATGAATTTGATTGCAGTTAATTTGATTTTTGAGATGTTCAACAAAGCTTGCCCATTAGCTTTAACCTTACATACTTTGGATTTGTACAAACTGGTATTTTATGTATGTATGGGTAGAGATACCATGGAAATCTCTCTCTGGTGGTTCGGTTGCTTGTAACAATTACTGTCGCTGAGTACTTACTAACTATAAGTACTGACTATAGGTGGTATAAGTATTTACTTACTAGTAAGTATTTACTTACTATAGGGCTGTTGGAAATAGTATCCATTGAGCTGCTGACCAGTAATCCCACTTTGTTTATTGCTTTCATGGTGCAGGGATAGTTTTCCTTCTACAAGGAAAAATACAGCTGAACATCCCAGCCAGGAGGCACACGCAGACTCCATCCTGCAGTTTTTTCCAGTTCTCACTCTTTATGAACCTGGTCACATGAGCAGCAGTGACTCTTGTCAGAAAGGAGGGGTTTTGGCTGAAACTCACCATTTCTGTATATGTGATTTGCCTCCTCAGACTTCAGAGTGAATGTGTGCTTCTTGCTTGTGTTTGCCAAGAGGCAACAACTGTGGGGTGGGGTATTCCCCAAGGTGGTCCCAAAGTCTGGCCTGTTCTCCTTGCATGATTTATTCTCAGTCAGCAGTAGATAAGATGGTGGAAGATGGCCTTTTATATATATGTGTGTATAAATAATACCAGATGCAGATAAGAAACTATTTGGTGATGTCAGAAAACTAAAGACATAAGGCCGCAGATAACTGGCATAGTATTATGGAGTTGATCGTGTGTGGGAAAAACAGGAGGGGAATTCTGCTGCTGGGAGAAGATAGGTCACTCTAGGGAAAAAAATACAGAGGCTGCAGTTTCCAGAACAGGGGAGAAACAAGATAGGGAGGGAAGAGATGAATGGCAGGGGCACACAAGTTGGGAGTGTTGCCAGAAGTTCTCCAGGCAATGGGCAAAGGGTTGAGCTGCCAAGGAGATTACTGCCATGAGCTGCTCCTGGGAGGTCCTGTGAGCAGGGGGATGCAAAGTCTCAACAGAAGTCAGGGGATATATGACTTTGTGATGTGTGGAAGGGAAACTGCCCATAGATGGAAAAGGGGTTGGATACCTGACTGGAAAGAAGGCGTTTCATCTGGATCTGTGCCACCAGAGTACCAACAAGCACTTCTGGAGCCAGGAACCAGGCTGGCTCCTTCCAGCTCCATCATCCTGAGCAAACCTGCTGCAGGTTCATTTCCTGGCCCCAGCAGGGAGGGGTCTGGGACAGCCCTGCTCCTCACTTGGGTGCTTCTGTGTCCTGTGGAAGGCTCCTAGAGGTCATGCTGGCTGCTACAGGAGCAAGACCAGGGCATGTGCCTGTCCCCTCCTGGCCACCTGAAATAATCTGGCCTTGGTGGAGTGGAGCAGTCACAGCAGGGCTGATCTGAGAGGCCCCCAGTTCAGCC
>NW_005054403.1:1005838-1009825 GCF_000277835.1 Geospiza fortis | reverse complement strand
GAGGCCCCCAATTCAGCAGGGTTAGGGGCCAGGTACCAGGGTGTGCCTTTGCAGGGAGCTGCTGTCCTTCTGCAGGATGCTGGCATGCCCACACCTCTGCAGCATCTTCTTGGATCCTGCCAAGTCACAGTCCAGCATTCTCCCTTGCTGACTACATGGCAAGAAGAGGTTTTGTTATTCATAGGTTACTATTTTATAGAGTTTGGGTTGTTTCTTAATTTCTCTTCCCTGCATTCTGCTTTTGGTGGCCCCATCTGAAGGTACTGTGTGCAGTTATTTTGGTCAGAATTAGGCAAACCCATTCAGCAGCAGAGGAAAGGAGAAAAAACATTCAACAGAAAGCACTGATGACTTCACCAGAGAGTCCCATAATACCAAATTCAGCACAGAAAATTGAGGGAGTGGGCAGAAACCTCTTTCTCTTCAGGGGGTGTTGAAACACGGTGCCCTGGAAATGCTCAGGCGACAGAGACCATTGAAGCACCCTCTTGGTCTGGAGCTGCCAGCTGGTGTGCCTCATGGTTGACAGTGCTGTATCTTCCATAAGAATCTATATCCATAGGCTCCTTGCTACCAGCCTGCACCTGATGCAGTGGAGATGTTGGTCTGTATGTTCCCCGAGGGACACACCTTTCCCCATGGCTGAGGCTGGCAGCAGCATGAATCCTCACCAAAAAGGATGACGCAGCTTCCATACTGCCACAAAGTTAGACTAATTCAGAGGCATCGTGTCTGATATCTCTCAGCCAATGCTGGCCAGAAAGGAAACAATTTTACACATCAGCAATTTTTTATGATTAATAATATTATCCTGCCTTAATTGAAAAATGGGCTGGTGCCCTCAAGAAGAAATTAAGCTGCAGGAATTAGTATCTAACCTCTTTATGATGAATGTGTATTTTTACACACTGCATATTACTGGCAGTGCTTTTAGAAAGAATCGTGCCATGTATTGTAATAAAAAATTGTCCTGCATTGTTTGTAGTTGCGTGGCACCATTCTGTCTGGCTGACTTGGCTTTAAGAGCCTGAACGCTTGGGAAGAAGCAGTGTGAGGATGCTGAAATCCTTTTAAAGGGAATTTATGTACAAACAGGAGGATGATGTGTAGGCTCTGAGCTCTGCTATCAGTTGTTATTGCTGAGAGATATTCACAGGGAGTCGATGCCAGATGGAGCATTAGCCACTGCTGGCCTCAGTGCCTTCGTGGGAAGTCGGTCATAAAGTCAGTGAGGGCTCCTGTTTGTGGGATTTTTAAACACCAGTGAATCATTTTACGTAGTAAAGCAGTTGTCATTGGGTGAGTTTGTGTAAAGGTCTTTGTGAACCTCTTTCTACCAAAACAAAGCTTCAGAAGGAGAGGGAGAGGCGATGCTGAAGGACAGGGAGATTTGTTATGCCAAGAACAGAGCTAGCAGTTTGACTCTGCTGAGGTTTGCCAGGCACCCAGCAGGAGCAGGGAGCTGTCACCAGGGTCTGCCAGTCTGCCTGCAGCCACGGGTGGTCCTGGGGACAGGGTGAGTCATGGATTCAAGGCATCATGCTCCTTCCATGTGTCCTGGCACTTTGTCTTGTGTGCAGCAGCCCAAAGAATCCAGGATTAAAGAAGATGAGGTGGTCTAGGTCTCTCAGTTGGACAGCTGGGGACAGCACAAAGTCAATAAAACTGCTTTCAACTATACTGCTGCCCTGGCACCATCCACATCTCCTGCAGGTTTCTTGGAGGACCATCATTTCAGCAGGAGACTCACATCATGTGGCGTTTCAAATGCCTTGTTCCCTGAACATAAAACACTTAAATCAGCTCTCATCAACTTAAATATTGCTTACCCAAACCTTTGAAAGTTGTGTGTCAAATCTCCCTGGAAACACACAGTGAAACATAGCTGTCTGTGGTGGAGTCACTGGTGCTTTCCAGTGTCCATGGGCAGAAGGGTGTAAGGAACCTCCTCCTCTTCTCCATCCTGGAACAGTGGGAGGATCCTCATGGAGAAATATGTACTTGGGTGGAGCCATCTTTCCTGGAGGGAAACCTGCTCATAGTTTGGGGCTGTGTAGGGAGGAGGAGGGTCTGAGCAGGGAGCCAGGAGTACCTGTGGATCCGGGGGTCACACTGGCTTTGCCGGGATGTGTGGGAGCACAGTGGGAGCAGCCTGGGCAAGGCTGTCCTTCCCTGCTCCTTCTTGGCCCCAGCCCTTTGGACTGTGCCTGCCATGGAGACCCCAGGATCCTCCCAACCCTGCTGAGGGGCAGTGGTGGGTGGGCTGCAGCTGCCAGTGTTTCCCTGGTGTCACTGCCTGTGTAGGCTGGTCCTGGGGCATCCTCACACCCATTCTCTGGCATCTCTACATTTGTAGCCAAGGTCTTCTTGGTTACCTCTTCCTTTGTATTTCAGCCAGGTCCCCATTAAAGCAGACAGTGAGGAAGTCTGCATTAAAATGCTTCCTTCCATCCGTCTGTCCTCCCCTCCTCCCAGCCCCATCCTCCTTGTCCCTGGAGGAAACACTCATCTTTGCCAAGATCCTGCCTTGCAAAAGTAAACAATATGAAATTACAATAAAATGTTTTGATTTGCTGGGCCTGACATTCAGAAGCTGCGCAACAGAGACTTACAAAAAAGGATTTTCTATAGATAGCCAGTGTGAGAAAAAAATAAATCTCTCATATTGGGTGTTATTTAGGTCCAAGCATCAGGGCAGCGTGAATGGGGAACAGAGGATTTTGTTGCCAAACCTGAAGGTTCTTGGGAGGTTTATGCTGCAGCATCTGTCAGCAGCTTTCTGCCTGGCATCTGTGGGTGACTGGCCTGTTGCACAGTAATGTCAATATTTGGGACTCTTGTCTCTGTGTGTGTACATGTACTGTTGTTGCTTGATGCTTTAAGACTGGGTAGTGGACTGAAAGCCCTCAGAAGGAAATAGATGAGCTGAAACTTGTTTCCTCTGGGGCTCATCCACATAACTCAGAAGAAGGCAAACAGAAATGGAGGTGTAATCCCTGGGAGATGAGCTTCCTTGGGCACTTGTCAGTTTAGCAGGCTGGGTAATCTGTGTTGTCATCAAGATTTGCGGATTAGCTCTAGTGAAGCTAGTTGGCTTTGACATTTCATTAGGGAAGTTTTCCACAGTTTTTCATCCTCAGTCTTGGGGCTGTAAATTATGGCTGATGTATCTTTGTTATGTTTACACCTTCTAACATTTATGCAAGTAGATGATGGGGCTGCAAACATCTTATCTGATGAGGATTTTTTAAATCATTGCTTGTTTATGGAAGACTAACTGGGTCAAAGGCTAATTTTGGGAAGGATTTGCTTTCCCCAGTGCTAACCAATAAATTTTCATCTGGATATCATAAGTTACCCAACCGTTATCTCCTGAAATGGGGATAAAAGCAAACATCATTTATCCTATAATCTGCAAATATTTTGAAAAGTGAACTGGAATATCAATAAAAGGGCTTATCATCAAGGTCTTGTGAGAACTCTTATGGACTTTTGTTTAGAAAGCAAAATGTTAAATTTAGAGACAAGAACTGTGTAGATGAGGAGGGAATATGTACAAGTGACAGTGTTGTAAATTGTCTCAAGGGTTCAAGGGACTGGGGAAGGACAGTGTGTCCTGAAGTCGCTCCTTCTCAGAGATGTCTGTGCTGATAAGTGCCAGTAGTTGTTCCTTGTGACAGTGATCGAGGGGGACAAGGCAAAGGATCACCCTGTGGGCTCCGGCAATGGTGAGCAGAAATGGGGATGTGGACTGGTTTATTTATGAGGGCTGGACGTGCCCTTGCTCTTCCAGTTGCTGCAGAGGACAGATCCGTGTCCTTGGAGCTTCAGAGGCTGTCCCTTTTATCCTCTCCCTCTGGAGTCCCTTTTCAGATGCCCCCCCGGAAGGGTTGCTGCTCTGAGGGCTGGGGGTGTGGGCTGTGTGAGCCGTGGGCTGTGTGAGCCGTGGGCTGTGTGAGCTGTGGGCTGTGTGAGCCGTGGGCTGTG
>NW_005054403.1:988128-1004773 GCF_000277835.1 Geospiza fortis | reverse complement strand
TGGGCTGTGTGAGCTGTGGGCTGTGTGAGCTGTGTGAGCCATGGGCTGTGTGAGCTGTGGGCTGTGTGAGCCATGGGCTGTGTGAGCTGTGGGCTGTGTGAGCCGTGGGCTGTGTGAGCTGTGGGCTGTGTGAGCCGTGGGCTGTGTGAGCTGTGGGCTGTGTGAGCCGTGGGCTGTGTGAGCTGTGGGCTGTGTGAGCCGTGGGCTGTGTGAGGTGAGCTGTGTGAGCTGTGTGAGCTGTGTGAGCTGTGGGCTGTGTGAGCCGTGGGCTGTGTGAGCTGTGGGCTCTGTGAGCTGTGTGAGCTGTGGGCTGTGCAGAATGTGCTGCAGAGGCACCACTCTGGGGACAGCCAGGAGAAATGTGTGGCACAAGGCATTCAAGGCAGGGATCAGCAGGGACAGTAGGCTGCACTTTGTGGAGGGACATCCTTGTCCCTCTCTGGCCACGTTGCTTCCTCACTTCTGCTTCTCTCCCCTTCACTGGTGCTGTCTCACGTCTTTGCTTCCCTGTCAGCTTCCTGTCCCACAGATACTGTCAACAATGGCATGTGGGCTCTGGTGCCTGAAATCTGCCTTAACACACTGCTTTGTGCTTCTGTTGTAAAACCATGAGTGAAAGTTTAGTTAAAAATTATTTGCTGTGCTCTATTCCAGCTGAAAAATATAAATAGACACCATAAGTGTTAATAGATACTGTGTGTCTGAGGACTTCAATGATTTCTCCATCAATTGTGTCATTGTAAACTGAAGGTGAAGTTACACCTTCCAAAGTCTGGGATAACAAATGATTCAAGTGAACTTCTGCTGGGTACTTCTGTTGAATTACTTTCAGTGGGACACTAGGGTACAACCAGTAAAAATGTCCTGGATTGGTCACCTTGCAACTGCATGGGTTGGTTTGGAATAAATCAGCAGTTCCTGTAGCATGTATTCCTGTGATCCAAAAAATGGATAAATGTTAAAAATATAAGTTTGTGTGTATATGCCCATATGGACATATAGACACATGCTGTTCCTGTAAAAGGTAAATATCAATTCTGATTGTCTTAATATTGATGTAGCAATTTAGAAATAGCTTTCCAAGAGAAGGTGTCTGCAGTGTTACATTTACCAGCATAATGAAATCAGACAAGTTTTCAGTCCATGAATCACAGTACAGGATTTGCCATTACAATTTCTATGCTTGTATTGAGCCAGCAACACTATCCAAAGAATTTTATTAAATCAAAATGATGAAACTGAAAATCTGTATTGACTCTTCTTTGGGTCTTTCATGTTCTTTTGTGCTTTGACTTGGGAATAAATTTAGTTTGTTTTTCAGACTCTATTCCCCTAGTTACTTTATTTCTCAGGTTGAAGGCTGTCTGTAAAATCTTACAGTGTTGTGTCGTAAATCTCAGGATGCTGCTTGTGGTGTTTACTGGCTGCAGCATAACACACATTTTCTAATAGTCTTTATTTTAGTGGCTGTTTGAGAATTTGAAGCACAAAGTGAGTCCAAGCAGACCACAGGAATCTGTGGCTTCAAGGCAATGATAAGAAATTTCTTGATGGCTTAGTAAGAGACAACATAAATTTAAAGTTGATTTCTGGTCATCACAAGAAATGCTATTGCTTAGGAATGGCTTCAGTGGAATATTCTTTCCTTCTAGAAGGCAAACTGTGGGGAGATTTGTGTATGGGATTGACTGCAGGCAGAAAGTAAGATATTTTTTAAAGAGCCTTAAACATTGTTCTCAATATATTTTTATTCCACACAAATGCAGCCCCTGCAATTTTAGCTGAGAACAGTTTTGCAGCTCACACTGTGGAGATGCCCTGGGACTCCACTGCTTGCCAGTGACGTTGTTTGAGCATTCAGTCCAAATCAGACCTTCACAGCTGGATTGTGGAGAGCCCATGGAGGCCTGTAAAAAGAGCATGGTCTGCCCAAGTACACCTGTTTACATTGTCTGGCTTTCTGTGGTATGATCAAGACAAGCCTATTCTCCAGCTTTCAGAATTAAGAAAATAGATCACTTCCTCCATTGTGTTCAGAAGGATTTGTCATCCATCTTTGTCAGCTGTTTGAGAAACACAGTAGACATCCCTCAAGGAGTCTAATGTCTGCAAGATAAGGGCACTGCCCAGCAGCTCTTCATTTGTCCCTGCTTTCTGTATCTTCCCTAACAAATTCAGTTTTCCACCACCTCTACTTCTAGTGTTCTCTGCAGCTTCATTCATTTTTTCCCTTGGATCATCCGCTCTAGGTTTTCTTCTTCCATTCACCTCTTCATCTTCCCTACATATTTTTGTCTGGGGGGGGCAGGAGGGAAGGTGTTCATTTGGGTTTTCTGTTTGGTTGATTTTTTAATGCCCAAAATTCTGTCTTGTACCCTGCATCATCTCCACTTTTCACAGCAGCATCATGTGCATCCCCAGAATTGCATTCCCCAAACTCTCTGCTGATTGCACATTTCCATGTGCTACCACTTCCTTCCATTGCAGCTAGTCCTAGGAATAAATCATGAAGGCCACTATGTCAGAATAGTGGCCTTTCCTGGGAGGATGAGTGAGGTTTGAGATGAGTGGTGGTGTTCTGCTGGAAGGCGTTTGGTGACTGCTATCAAGTGGTCCTTTGATCTGGAGACAACTCAGAGGTCCCCACAGTTCTGTGATACAGATGTCAGAGCTCTGCATCCTTCCTTCTCTTTTTGCTCCTTGCTTCAGGTTTTTGGGGCATGCTCTGGTCTCCACAGGACTGGTGTCTGACCTGCTTTCAAAGGTATCTGCATCTCTGGGGTTGATCCAATCCAGCTCTCTGAAGCTGTTGCTCCGCAATTCCACCCAGCTGAATGTAGGGCTCCACAACCTGCGGGACCTGATGTTAGAGCCAGATGTGCTGTTCCATAAGGACCAGCAGCTGACTTCCAAGGCACTTGTGGAGAAAGTGATTATGCCTACTTGCACAAACCCAGGCAACATTTAACTATTTCTTATAGCCCTGTTTTTAAGGAAAGGGGTTCAGTGATATGAGATCATCTGGAGAATGGTGTGGCAACCTGCTCTGTTAAATAGGCTGAAAAGCACATTCAGCTGCTAGTGCTCACTCATCAGCACAATGATTGTCTCTGGGTTAATAATAGCTCCCTTTTTTCTTCATTTATTCCCCCAATTTTAGCCTCTAATGTAAATCATTCCTGTCACATGTTTAAAACAGATTTTCTTCACTGTGCGTATGGAGGAAGGTAAAGGAAGTGATAAATCTCTAAAAAACAATATGATAAAATAAATCCTCTCTTACTAGGGGGCTAGATATTGAGCTTTTTACTCCTTTGGAGTCTTGATCTGTAGCTGGCCCCGCTGACTGTAAGATGACTTCTGCTGCAGCAGGACTTGAAGTGCCAGAAAATACCCTCTTGCAGTCACATGGGAATCCCAAGAACTGAAGCTGTAGATCACTATATCCAGTGAATAACTGGTGTGTTGTCTGTCAACAAGGAATAGATTGAAGGAACTGAACAAAAACCGAACAAAAACCAAACAAAAAGCAACCCACAAAAACCCGGCAAAAATTGGCCCTGTTTGAAACAAAGTACATAAAAACTTTGGTTTGAGACTTTATATCTTTCCCTTTTTTGCCTTCAATAATCTGAAGAAAATCCATCACCCTTCCTACCTGCTTCTGACACAAGAAATATTTTATACTTAGTTATTTCCCTCTGTTAGCATCCTGTCAATAACAGGATCAAACTGTTGACTACGTGCTCATTCCTTTCCTCGCTGTGCTGCTGCTGTTTGGATATGGGCAATAATTAAGTGAGGATCAGAGTGATGCAGCTGCTGTCACACCAGCACCCTACTGATGGATGGGTGGTTGTTTGGCTTTCTCTCATGGAGACCATGGGGCAGGCTGGGGCTGGTGCTGAACTTCTCATCCCACTCTGGTGCAGTGTAAGGATCCTCTGGCTGCAGTTCACCAGCAGCAGTGATGGTTCTCTCCCAGCCTGCCCTCCTCCCTTGACCAGAAGAAATGGAAAAGAGGGGGAAGGCTTTTGTTCCTGCAGGATGAACCACTCCAGCAGCAGCCACAGGATGCAGAGCGGATGCTTTCTGCTTGCAGTCCTCCCTGTTCTGTGGCAGATGGGCTTCAGCTAAAACAAACCAGTATTCCGTGAACCTTTGAAGTGCTCTTGTCTTCTGAGTCACTTCCCTGTCACTGACAGGCAGTGTGATGCTGAGGGATGTTGCCTTGCATCACACAGATGTGCTCAGCCATTCAGGCCATTCAGCCTCCCACTTCATTTCCTACATGAGTGGCAGCTTTACCTTTCCTGACCAACATCTTCCTAAGGGTATTTTCCAAGACAGTGGAAAGCTAGGACCATTGGAAATGCACTGGTGTCACTTCTGGCCTCTGAATGTCCCTCCCTGCTTTCTCTCTTTGCAGATTATTTGTCCTAGTAGAAGGATCTGGGAGCAATGCCAGCAAAAGAGGTTTTCTTCTCTCCCATCTTGTGTGACATCCACTGTGCAGATAGAAGTGTGGCCTCTCAGGGTGAGCTGGCACACCAGCAGGGCTCCAAGTGAGCCAGACCACCAAAAATCAGGAATCACTTCATTATTCTTGATTTTACATCATACAATTGAAGAAAATCCTAATGTTGTAATGCTCTGGGTTTTCTTTTCTCTAGCTGAAATTGCCAGTTACATGAAATATTTTGTGATGAGTCCAGAAGTCCCCAAAAGCCCAAGCACCTTTTGAATGAAATTGCCTATAGGTCTGTTTTCTTCTTGAATCAGTCCAAAGACTTTAATTTGATAATGTTGAGATCTTTACCCTCCAAACAATATAATTCCTTCAGTTTTAATTAAAGAACTTTTTTCCTTTGCACTAGACTGATTCTAAACTGGCTTCACTAAATCTTCTTATGCTGTAAGTAGCAGTGACCCAGATAAACACATTTAAAAATGCAACTACTGAAACTACAGTATGTTGCCTTTGTAAGACGCAGCAAGAGGAAGACTAAAACAGTTCTATATTTGCAAGGGTAACAAGTTGCATTATATCTTTAAGAGCAGATTCATAGACCAGTTTAAATTTTTCATATTACTTGTACAAATCTGTGTGAAAGAAGGGTTGCTTAGTTTGGAGTCAGAAACATAAAAGTCACAAAGAGGCCTATAAAAAAACCTGTTTTTTCCATTTGTGGATGACCTTTTGCATCATAACAAAGCCTTTAAAAAAAAGAGATAACTGTGTTTAAGAATGTATCATAATGCAGCCATACTGCCAGGACCATATAGGCAACCAGGATAAGGTTGCATTTTTGTTTTCCTCAGTGCCTGAGTGCAGCTTCAGTGGCTTTTTGATGTAAGGTCTGGGCTTTAGCTCCAGCCAAACCCCCCCAGTGCCCACCAGCACACAAAGCCAAGGTCTGGGGAAGACAACTGTACTTCACTGGCTGTATCAAGGGTGTTGCCAAAGGGCTTTGTTTAATGTTGTATGAGTAAGCCCTTTCTAGAGTCCTAAAAATTGGTTGATGAAACAAGGGGATGCTGCCCCTTGTTCCAGATGCACATTTTGTGTGTCAGTGTGTGACAGATGCTGTCCAGGATGCTCTGGTACCAACTTCACGCTGCTGTTGGAGGTGCTCCAGCTGCCTTGTTCAGATCTGACTGAATGTAAACGCTGCTGCTCCAGGAGCAAATGTGACCAGAACTTCTCCTGGTAACTACTGCCCAAGCCATGAACAGCATGGAGGGCGTTGATGGAGCTCAGGAGTGTTCAGACTCAGCTCTGTGTGGTGGCAAGCACCCTGTGGCTGTGGCTGCTGGGCAGGGAGAGCCAGGCGCCGGCGGGGCAGCCTGTGGGGTGTCCTCACACCCCATAACTTGGTAAAATGCAGAACCTTTCCACCACTTTTGGTTTTGTGGGTTTTTTTAGACATTGGCCTCGGTTGTGTTTACACAAAGAAATATACACTATCGGGAAAAATTGGATAATAAATAACCTTTAATTAGCATTGAAGACACACAGAGACCTAATCCCTCAGTGTCTGTTTAGACAGCTAAACCCAAACATGTGCTGGAGGCTGGGTCCTGGAGAAACCTTCACCCAGAGCAGGGGCTGAATTGTCCTTAATCACTGTAAGGACTGGGCAGAGTTTACTGGGTGTTAATTGTACTGGGTGTTTTGGGATCTTGAAAGACCCACGCCTCTCCTTTAATTTATTTTTGGTAGCAGTATGCTCTCCTGTTTACTCTGGTTAGCACTGAGCTGTAAAATTGCTATTGTCAGATAAAAAGTCAATGTATTTTATTGATTCTTCATGCTTTTGCAGCATTCTGGGGGAGCCTTTCCACAGGACATGGAGGATGCCTGGGGGTGGCAAGATGTGTGTGCACTGGGATGCATTCACCATGGCAGCATTCCATGTGAAGTGATGGGGGCTGGCACTGACCTCACCAGTGAGGTCCATCCAAGGGCTTCCATCTCTCGAGATCACTGGAGTCAACCTGCACAAAGTGTGTTCTGGGAAAGATTCAACCCTTCCAGTTGCATCAGCCAGCCATGGAGATGCAAGTTGGTTGTTGCAGCCTGACCTGTCCTCCCCATGGGGAGAATTGTGGATGCTGAGTTCAGGGCAGTTCTGGTGCCTTCTTGTTGTGGAGCACATCTTGACAGAGTTTATGGTCGCTATCCGTGCCCTGGTGGCCACCCTCCCCAGTGCAGCCATGGCCAGCAGCTGTCTGCTTGGCTTCTTGAACCGTGACACCTTTTCAGGGAGCATTCAGCTGAGGTCATAAAGGGTTTGTGCTCACCAGGGGACAGCTGTCTCCTCTGGTTTGTGCTGCCCAGATGTTTACCCAGCTCGACCAACAGTTTGGCGCGGGAGCGTGTCCACTGCCAGGCAGTGCAAACAGTGCTTTTTCTTGGTTGTTGCCTTGGCTCTCAGGGCTTCTTTTTCAACCCCTGTAGTGGTGCAGCTTGTTCCTGCTGTGCATCTCATATTGCAGACGCCTCTGGTTTCCCTCAGCCACCATCCTGGGCAAAGACAGGCCAGCAGCAGCCCCTGGGAGCGCAGTGGCCTGGCGCACACTGCTTTGGTACCTCACAGACCCCCCATCCCTGCATGTGGGGTGCCCAGATAGAACAGCCCAGCTGGAGCCATGGAGTGTCTTGGGGTAGTGTGGGACAGAGCCACATTTTCCATGCAGAGGACCTGAAAGGTGCAGCAGCCCTTCTGGTCAGCAATGGCTTCACCCCTTGGGCATGGGGTAAGTGCAGAGACCAGATGCTGACTCTGCCACTGAAAGGGATGAGGGAGAGCTTTTGAAGGTGGTATCTGCTCACCCCCTTTGCCAAAAGCAGGCTCTTCAATGAAAATAGTTGTTTTCTTTAACAACCCACCAAGAAAATACAGAATATTTTGTACGTCTTGGGTGCTCTTGTTGTTTCTATCTGCAAGAGTGTCATATTCATAGCCGAGCTTGCTACCAACATAAGCATTTGCCTGAGGCAAGATGAGAATGTGCCATTTCTCACAACTTACACAGGCTATAGGCAGTTTTTATTCCCTAAAGTTACTATATAATTTAAACTGCTTTCTCCCTATTTGCTGATCTCCCAGGCCCTGTTGTGCTTCTGTCAGGCACTTGGAGCTGCAGGAGCTGCAGTAGCTCAGGTCCTCAGTGCCCATCCCTGTTCCCTTGGCCATACCCAGTGCACCCCCAGCGACAGGGGACGGGGTCACTCACCCTAGGGGTGAGTTAAGAGCCTGGGAGTTGCTTAAGATCTGGCAGCTGGGGACAGGAGGGTTGGACGGGCACAGGTGGCACCCCAAGGCTGTCCCCATTTCCAAGGCTATGTTTGGAGGTGGGGCCTATCCTCATGGGAACAGGCATTGGCATTGGCACCACCTCATTGTATACCCAGGCTGAGGAAGAAGGACCACGTGCATCACCTGTGACATTGATCCAGTGTGGGGTGGGGTCAGTGGGAAGAGCTGGTGCCTCGGGGAAGAGAGGACTCAAAATGGTTAAGCCATTGGGAGTAGCAATGCTGTGGCATTCCCCACTCCATACAGTGCGAGAAAACTCTTAGCTCCAGCTACATGAAAAATGTATCAGGAAAATGTATCACTGCCTGAAACAAAAAACACGAGAGACAAAAGTGCCCTCAGACCCCCTTGCTCAGAGCTGCTTCTCAAAAGGGCTTCTGTGGGGCTGACCTTCCCCCTAGCCTGCTCTTACACTGCAGCTGTATTTGCATTAGTGCAGGAGAAAGGGGAAGCAGCCTCAGGCCCTCTCCTCCTGTTATCACATGGATAAGGTAGGACATGGTACAGCCATGGAGGTTTTTATTTGCGTGTTATTTGTTTGACTTTCCTAAAGGGAGAGCCTGTGAGTAGTATGTTCTTCCCTAATAGAGCATCACCTTACATTTTCATGGCAGTCAGTCTGCTCTGTCTGCTGAGGTGGCCTGAAGAATCAAGAAGATTGACAGAAAAAAAAATTACTTCAGAGCTGCAGCAGCCTGCTGGCAGGTCTGTTTGGAGTTTTTTCACTATTAGTTTTATTCTTCTTTATTTTTTATTTCATTTTCTTTGTTGTTGGTGGTAAAGGAATGAAGCTACACAGTAAACTTTCTTCCTCCATTGTCTACAGTTCATGTATACCAAAATTCAGTTCTTTGAAGAACTGACTGTGTGAGGAATTAATGCCAGGCTGCAGCCCTGTGTGCCCTTAAATGCTGGAGTGCAGGACCTCTTACATCCAGAGCTTCATTGCCATAGAGTAACATCACCTCACCAGGAGAGCTGAGCCACAGTCATGCTGTGGACTGCATTGCTAGACTGCTTCCTGAGGCTGAGCTGAACAGCCAAATATGAAATCTCCCAGTCAGATTTATTGGAGTGAGCTGGTGACGTTCCCCAGAGGACGCAGGATCTATGGTGATGGATGACGCCGATCCATTAACGTAGTAGTCTCATCTGGGAGAGATGTAATTGTCGTTATGCATCCTGCAGTTTCCCTAAGTTTTTCTGAACACATAATAGCACACATTGCAGTGGAAATTACTGGTGAAAAATGCTGCAGTAAATATGTCAGGGGCTCTATATCCTAGAGCAGTGTGCTTCTCTTCTGGAACCATGCAGCCATCATTAAGGTAGGGGAGACGATAATAACAAAATTTGGTATCGTGCACTCATCATGATGTATGTTCTCTCCAAAGGTTTGATGGAAAGTATGGGCAAGACTGACCTTGTTTCCTCTTGCAATAAGCATCTGCAAAATATGTTCATGTTGACTTGTTCACAGAATCAGGAAAATGCTATTTACTGCAATAGCAGTGCTGTTTTTACAGCATTGGTTGCCCTGCCTGCATTTCCTGAAATACAGCCCTTTTCCTCTGAGTAGTCTGACTCTGAACCCCTGATGACAAAGAGCGTTATTACTTTTTTTTGGTACTCTTGGCATAGTTTGGAATAGTCTCACCTCCATGCACTGAGAGCAGTATGTCGGTCAGAGCTCGGATACCAAAGCAGCTGGAGAAGACTTCATTGAATTGGCTACAACATCTTCATTCATAGAGCATCAAATTAGTACAATTCAGACAACATTAGGCTGACCAGAAGTGTTCTGGCAGCAGAGAAACATGATGAAGAGAGAGGAGAAGGCACACTGGAGGAATGCACCCACAAGGAGTGGCTAGCAGCTATTCTGAAAGGGAAGGCAGCCTGTGCCGCCTTAGTGAGGGTGTGCGTGTGTGTGTGTCCACTCATCCTCTTGAGTGGTTGCAGTGGTAACTGGAATCCAAGCTGAGGTCTGTGCTTTGTGCCAGTCATGTGCCAAAATGACTGCTGCCCATGAAACTGCACAGTCAAGTGGATGAAGGAAAAAGGCACTACAGAAGTGCTTGCTTGTATGCCTGTGCCTGTGGGACATTTGTAGGCACTACAGGTAATGCAATTTATTGCAATCTGTAATTGCAGAGAGACCTCAACAAATTAGAGAGATGGGCAATCACCAACCACATGAAGTTTAACAGGAGCAGGTGCCAGATTCTGTACCTGGAACAGGGCAACCCTGGCTCTGTGCATGGACTGGGGAATGAGAGGCTGGAGAGCAGTGCCACGGAAAGGGCTCTGGGGGTCCTGGTGGATGCCAAGTTGAACATGAGCCAGCAGTGCCCTGGCAGCCAGGAGGGGCAGCTGTGTCCTGGGGGGCATGGCCAGCTGGGCAAGGGAGGGGATTATCAGGGTGTGTTCAAGAAGCATCTGGACAACGCTGTCAGGCACATGGTGTGGCTTTTGGAGTGTTCTGTGCAGGGCCAGGAGCTGGACTCAGTGATCCTAAAGGGTCCTCTTGAGCTCAGTATATTTTATGATTCTGTGATAACCTGGACTGGTTGACTGAGCAGTGGAAGCCTCAGTGGCACTGAGACGCAACATGACATATTTTCAGTATTTTCTGTTATTTGCATACTATTTGTGGTCAGATCCATCTGTCAGAGGCATATTTCCCAGTTCAGTCTAGAGGCTTCTAGGAGGACAAAACTGGTCATTGTTGAGAGGTTTTGAGGTTTCTTGTTATGTCCATCAGCACCATCTTGCTGCATCTCATGCTGGTGTTATTTCAAATTCAGGCAGAATTCATCTGACATCTTGTGCATCTTGGCATGGTGGAGAGAAGAGGGCAATTCTCTTCCCCTCAAAGTCAAATCAGGAAACACCTGGTACAAATGCTGTGAGGAAAGCATGTGTAAAATTATGTGAGATTCAAAGAAAAAATGCTGCATTTTTAATCACATCACAGGAATCTTATATTTTTCTGTCTCTTATAAACAGAATTCTTGCAGTAGTTAAAAGTTTTACAAGGATGAAAATAAGAAGCCTTTTTTTCTTGAAAGTTTTTTCCATCCATACATTACAAGATAGGGTGGTGCATGAGTGCTTGAAATCTGCTGTGTGCATACTTTCTGCTGAGGATTAGTGCCATTGTGTAGCTGATGAAATGTTGAGCTTGGCTTATAAAAGTGATGGGGAGGGAGGGAAGGAGAGTCAGTCTAATAAATCTGAAACTATGAGCATAAACTTGATTTTGAAGTGGCAAGCTGATGGAGCATTTGGTTACTCATGCTAGTGGGGAAGGACAAAGCATTAAATAACCATGTTTTGCACAGAGGGAGGGAAGATTCCTCTATCCTTTGGCTCCCCAGGCAGCAGTCCAATACTTCTACACCTTTGTATCTGCCTGTGCTCCCAAGTGAGACCCTGTCCCACAAGAGAAGATAAACTGAGTCTGTTGTTTATTGCCAGCTCTTCATCTCTACATCTTCTCCTTTGGGACTGTATCTGTGTCATAAGAGCCACCAGAGCTATGGGCAGCAGAAAGTGTTTATCCCTTTCAGCCCATGGTGGCAGGCTGGGTGGCACACACGTGTGTGGGTAATCACCTGCATGTTCTTACTGTGTTCTCTGGCAAGAGCATTCATATGTCACCAGAAAGGATCTGTGAGCTGGAAGGTTCTGTTTTTCACTTGGTTTTGCTTTTCTTCTCATTATTTATTTTTTTAAGCCAGGCTATATAAGGACGATGAGAGGCTGTGTGAAAATGTGGCTTTCAGTTGATTTAAGATGAGTTACAGAAGTGTTGGAATTTGCTATTCTAACCCCATGGCTTTATAATAAAGCTGAGGTTAACCCTATTCCGGCCCTGTCTGCACCAAGAAAAAGTGGTTTTTAACTGGAGCTGGCGTGCTGTAAGGAGTGGATGGGAAAGGGCTTGCAGTGAGTCTGAGGGACTGGATGTCTCAGGGCAGGTGTGGTACTAGTGGCACCTCACATCATTTACAGGGTTTGAGCTGGTGAGGCTTGTTTACTCCTCGAGGGGTAGTCTGGTGGCTTCACTTTTGTGGCTAGTTGGGAGACAGACAAAGGGGTCAAAACCATGTTTGTATAACAGGGAAAAAGTCAGATGCTCTGCCTGCAAAAGTGGCACAGCAATTTAAGAACTGATTTTCAACTTTACCTCACTAAGCTGTTGGCTGAGACCTGTTAACACATCCATGGCAGGGTCCCTGTCCCTCTTAGGAGTAAAACAGTCACATCAGCAAGAAGACATGAGCAGGGAATGGCAGCCTTTGCCACACTGATGCTCATCCAATGCTGGAGAAGATCAGGTGGATGTGGTAAAAATATCTGTGCCTGGGATCAGTGGAGAGGGTCAGGACAAAATAGGAAGCCAAGTGTCTCAGAGCAGTGAACAAACCTTCACTGGGGAACCAATGAGGCTTTGAAGTCATTTCACTGATATCAAACTTGGAAATCCTTTGTAAGAACTGAGATGCTTTATGGGCTGTTTAATAAAGCACTTGACTGGGAAAGGAACAAATATTTTATTACGCTGACACTGAGTGCTTTTTGTTTCAGGTTTTGGGGGAAGCAGGGCTGGCAATTATGTTTAATTGGTATCCTTTTCCTCTTGTTATCATTGGTGTATTGATTGCTGGGAAAACAAAATGTGTGGGTTTTAAAATTTACTGTAAAGTAAGGGCTCTCTTGTTTGTTTTGTTTAGCTCTGTGTACTCAAACCAGCTCATTTTTCTTTGCTTTGCTGGCGAATATAATATTTTGATTGAAAATGATACTAAATAATCAGTTAAAGGGGATATTTAATGACAAGAAAAATTCTTCAAAATATTTTTTCCCATAGGAAAATCATGCACTTCACTTTTTGAGCCTAAAAATTAAATTCTTCCTATGATCCTACTACAAAAGTAAATACATGGGTGCACAGCATGCATGAAAGCCATGGAGGTTAAGGTATAGTAAATCTCAGGAACTCTGATGCAAGACAGATCCCTAGAGTAAGTTCCATTTTCCCCTCATACAGTTCTAATTTAGACATTCTTAGACTTGCAGTCCACTGTCAGTTTTCCTTCCCTGTTGGAAGCTGACCTACTGTATGAGAAGAAAGCCTGGTAGGTGAGAGTAGAGCAGTTGATATTGAGGAAGGCCTTTGTCACTGTGTCCCATAAGATCCTCACAGACACACAGCTGATGCAGGGGCTGGATGAGCAGGCAGTGGACTGGAAACTGGCAGAACAGGCCCAGCAGCACAAAGTCCAGTTGGGCTGGGTGATGAGGGCTGTACTCCAGAGGTCAGTGCTGAGTCCCATCCTGCTCAGCCTCCTCATTCATGATCTGGATGATGGGCACAGTGTACCTGCAGAAGTTTGCAGATCACAAAACTGGCAGGAGTGGCTGATACATCAGAGGGTTGTGCTGCCATCCAGGGACATCAGCAGGTGGGAGAATTGGGCTCACAGGAGCCTCGTGAAGTTTGCCAAAGAGAAGTGCAAAGCTCTGCACCTGGGGAAAAGCATCAGTACATGCCAGGGGCCACCCACCTGGAAAGCAGCTCAGAAAAGGACCTGGGTGTCCTGGTGGACACCACGTTGACCATGAGCCACAAAAATGATGGGCTGGAGCATCTCTGCTGGAGGAAGTTTGTTTTTTGGGAAAGTGCTGGTGAGAAGACAGTCCCCCAGGGCTGTGCAGGCAGCACCTTCCCATGGTAGGTGCTCAGGGCTGGGTACTGACACGTGTGCCAGCACAGTGCTGCAGCTGCTGATGTCCCCATCCCAAGGGACTGCCTCATGCTTTGAAGGAGACATCTGCACACAGCCTGCTGTATAGGGGAAAAACTGATTTAAACAGGTACTTCAACAGTCACAAAAACTTGTCTTCCCAGCTTGAACAGAAGTTGGGAGCACAAAAGCTGCACAGAGTGAGAAGCCCCAGTGGGGTTGAAGGGACATCAACCCTTAACACACGACTCAACAGTAATTACAGCTGGCAAATTTATATTTGTCCTCCACATGTCAGATTTAATACAGCAGATTTCCATGCACTGTCTCCACCTCAGAGTATGTGTTCAGCTCACTGGAAGCTAAGCAAGTTGATGCTGTGCAGGTGTTTCTGTAAAATACTAAGGATAAAAGATAAACTATGACTGTAAAGGTTTTATTTTCAGAAATTTGGGGAAAGGTTCCTTCAAGCATGATGGTTCAGAAACCCCAGGAACAGGCCTATGCTGCAGATATGAGAAATATCGAAGATTTGGGAATAGCAAGATCAATCTGAAATAATTTCAAGATAGCCATGTTTTTATAGTCCTGACTTTCATGTAATAGTATATATGGTGTAACATATACACTATACCAGTGGTCCTTTTGGAAGCAGAGCCCATCAGTTAAGTGTTACAACCAGTTGGTGAAATAGTTTGTGAATGGAGTAAAAAAAAAGGGAAAAGGCATCCAGGAGTACAGCAGCAAGTGCCATTTCCCTTATGCCTAGAGTATGTCAGGATTTCCAGTGCAAATGTAGGGGGTTTTGTGAGGCTTTCAAATTGGGTATAAAAATTCAGTACAGGTTGAAATGTGTGAGGAAAGTGTTCTATTCCTCCCACAGCACTTACTGTCTGTCTTGTATATATTGCCCTTGGGAGTGAAGGCACTGGTTTCAGGCCCATGATAGGATTTTTTTTTCAATTGCTCTGATTTGTTTTTAAACGAGAAAAAAGTGAGTTCACTTCTCCCCAGAATGGATTGCTAACTACAAATTGTTGACAACAGCAATATAGTTAGCAAATCTATGACTCTAACATGCTCTTTGCATGCAATTAGCCTGTGCAATAGGCAGACAGCCATGGTATTTATTCAACTGAACTATTTAAAAGACCAAAGTACCATCAGCTAGTCAGGCTGCTGCATTTGAGAATGATCATGCTGTGTGCTGAAGCAGTGTATACATATTGTCCATGTCCCATCTATAACATGCCATTTTGCACTGCTGTAATGATTTCGTTTCTCTCTTGTTTCCCCAGGGCTTAACAGCTTAGATGGGAGCCTTGGCACAAATAGCTTTGCTTCTTGAAAGGATCCACAAATGCAACAGTGGAAAATAAACCTGTTGCATGATTTGCATTGGAGCATTATTTCTCTAGCATCTTTTGAAGTTGTGTGATGAGGTGCTTATTTTAACTGCTCCTTGGCAGCATTCAGCTTATCCTCCATGGTGTAGCTTCCACAGAGTAAGAAGTACCATGAGGCAGTACTGTTCACAGGGCATGGTGAGCAGGAGATGTGTAGAGGGATGGGCAGCAAAGGCTGTGGGTATAACTTCCATACTGGCAGTGATACCCTGGTGTAGTCCTCCCTTCTCTCTCTGGCTGGTGCCAGAGTGAATCCTGCCCATCTTTCCAATGCCTTTCTCTCCCTGCCCTCAATTGATTTTGAATGGTACCTCCTAAATCCTAACAGGGAGTTAGTTGTTGGGTGTTTGAGTCAAGGGACTGAGGCAGAAGAGAGCAGAGCTAAACTGGGATGTTCCCTTGGTGCCCTTAAGAGGAGACAGAGAAGTGCATGCCCAGTGACTCCCTTTTTGTGATGACCAAGCAGTGGTCATTGAGTCCCTTTTTCAGAGGCAGTGGGACTGTGTTTGGGGTCCAGCTGTGAGCTGGCAAGAGGATGAAGGCCAGCTCACCTTAAGAAATACCCTGTGGGTCTCCTCTGCTCTGCCTGCCCCATACCTTGGAAGCATTCACCATCAGCCCATCTGCAAGCAGAAGGGGACAGGCCCCACTGCCCTCATGGTGCCTCTGCACCCAGCTGACGTGTGTGGTGTATCAAAAACAGCACCACAAATGGTGCAGCACGGGGGGGAAGGCAAGCTCACTACTAGCTGTGAGTTGATTACTCCTTTGCCCTTTCATGCTTGAGGATTACACTACTAAAAGCATACACAGGGTAGCCAGGTGTATGCTTTCATTCTCAGTCCCAGGTGCCTGAATGAATAGGTGAATCAGAGGGAAATGTGAGAGGCAAACACTGCTGAAATCATTTATGGGTTCCACATGTGGGAGACCCCACCTGTGTGTTATTTGTGTAGTAATAGTTCCATGTATTTGGTATAAGAAAGCTCACTTTTTTAAAATACATTTTTTCTATTCTAGCAACAAAACACCAATAATAATATGGTAAAACCTTTGTGTATGGCTGAAACTGTTGAGACCAAAATTTGTAGCATGGAAGATGATTTGTAGATGATTTGTGGATCAGTGACATCAAGCAGTGAGTTTTGGGAAAACGCTGAAGTCCATATCCAACATAATTTTGTCCCCAAGCAGCTCTATTAAGTCAAGATTTCTAATTTTCTGTTTGTTACTGTGTTTGTACTCAAGGGAAGCCCTATTTTTCCAGGAGATACTGAGCTAGGCATCCCACAAAGGGAGCATCTGATCCTTTCCCATGGTGTGCACAGTATAATTTGAGTTCTGTGTAGACACGAGATACAAGCCATGGTACAGACGAGCAGGCAGAGTGCAGGGAGAGCTGTGCTGCAGCCCCACAGGAAGGCACACAGCAGCCCTGAGAAAAGTCTTGCACAGCCATCAGCAGGAGATAAAAAAATAAGCTGGAGTTATCACTACCCTTCCAAAGCATTTGTGTATAGCTAAGATACCATTTCCTGTACAGTCACACACATCATTGCATAGTGCCGTGAACTTGGCTCTTATCAGCACCCTGATGGGAGAGCTCGGGTTATTTACAGTAGGGCTTGTTCCAGTGTTCCAAGCTTCTTTTCAGTTAAAACAA
>NW_005054403.1:984479-988069 GCF_000277835.1 Geospiza fortis | reverse complement strand
GATAGGCAGAGGAAAGGCATTAAGGCATTTCCTCTAGATTACATTACCTTCTTTTTATGTATATTAGATACATGAAACTTTTTTTAAAAACTGGGTAACTGAATAATTTACATGTAGTGAAGCAGCACTTTTAAAAGACACAAAAAAGCCCCCCAAACCCCAGAACATGCTTCAGGTTGATTTTTTATTACAGAAGTATAGTACAGCTAATCACTGTTAGTACCAATACTGAAAATTTGCTTCTGTTTCAGTCACTTCCGTGAGGATTTAGGGTTTTGTATGGTGTATGCTGTGTATATAGTATATAAAAAAAGGAGTCCAGGAACTACAAAACACCTTTGGACAACTTCAGTCTGTCTCTTGATCTCAGATCTTCAAAGTTTCCTCATTTGAGGCTTGGGGACTTGGATCCTTTTCTCTCTGCCTGCTTACTGACCTTGATAAAAGATTTTTAGTCTAACACGTGTTTAGCAGCCCTGGGATTCCCTCCCAAATGAAACTAAAAATAGCTTTACAGGGAGCAGGATCAAGTTGTGCTGGACTCCACTGTACCTGGCAGCCAGCTACTGCTGAATTGCAGGCTGTGGGCAGGATCAGGAAATATTTTTAAGTATGTATACATATTTTTTTTTCTGTAGCAATGACATGCTCTAGAAGCAGGTGTACTAGAAGTAAAGAAGGGTACACT
Organism: Geospiza fortis; assembly: GCF_000277835.1. Classification (NCBI taxonomy): domain Eukaryota; kingdom Metazoa; phylum Chordata; class Aves; order Passeriformes; family Thraupidae; genus Geospiza; species Geospiza fortis. Next base: position 987,381 of record NW_005054403.1, on the reverse strand, counting down.
TCTACATCGGAAAAATTAGCAGGGAAAAACCCACCCCAAACCCATAAACCTGGGTCAAGGGCTGCACCTCACCTTTCTTGTGTCCTTCCCGTCACAGAGAGGGGCCCTCCCAGAGGTAGTGACCTGGCTCCCAAAAATGCATATTTGCAGATCCCAGGCACATATAGGATTCAGTGTGGAAAACAATATTTGACTGTGCTTTGAAAAAAAGCAGCCAAGCTTACAGGCTTTTCTCCATGGTTTCTGAGGGTGATAGATGAGCTCTTCTCCCCCTCATCTCAGTATTTCCTCTGCCTCCAGCCCTGTCGCCTTTTAACGCAGCAATGGGGGAATTTTATTATGTTTTATACTTTCATCTTCATGATCTGTCTCTTTCTCCATGGGTCCCTACAGCATGCTAATCCCTCAAGTCTCTTACACAGCATAATTTTCATCTTAATTTTTCTGTTTCTGAGTGTTTAATGGTTTTGCCAGGGGAACAGGGGGTCATTTCCTGTCCCCATCAGATCATTAATTCTCTATGAAAACACCGCAATCTCACACTTCTCAAGCAAACAGAAACATTGGGAAGAGGCAGTGTCATGTGCAGAACACTCAGCTATGCTGCAGCAGCTGGAGGAGCAAAGATGCTGGTGTGCACTGCAGACACCAAAATGGTCATTTGAAAAACAGGGAGGGAAAGATTATGTAAGAGCAGAGAAAATGGCTTTTTTAATTCCGTAACAGAAATGGCTGTGTCTATTTTTTTCAGCTTAATCTGCTGAGCTTTCTCCTCTTAGTCTTTATTTTTATAAGCAATTGATTTTCTTTTTTTTTTCCCAGAACAACACTGGCCCAATGGTTTTTTTACTGATACTCGTCACTTTCTGAATAAGAAATTTGATTTTTGCTCCTGTTTTCAATGCTTGGGTATCTCTGCCTTCCTGTAATTTGTCTCAGACAAAGCTGGAAAAAAGGAAACAAACAAACAAAAAACCCCCCAGCCCTATATTTGTGAATATTTCCTGCAGAACATTTCATGAGATGGGAAAAATCCAGAATTATTCTCCTTAAGCCAGCAGCAGAAGGGGAAAATAAATGACTCATGTGTTTACTTTTAAAAATCTTTTTTAAGAACTCAGATGTGCTTGATAAATTATTAGCATTTCACCCAACCAGCCTGTGCTATCAACTCCTGGCATTTCTGTAGGTAGTCCTGTGCTCGCTGTAGTATCTCACTGCCAAATCCAAGGACTCACAGGTGTCAGGAGATATTTAGTAGATTTCCCACTTCCTTGCCAGCAAACAATTTCTGTAAGCACCAGAACCAAGGAGTTCTTTACGTGCTCTTAGGCACATGCCCAGGCTGGGACCCTTCACCCAGACAATTTCAGTTTCAGATGGGGCTGCCCTCCCTGGCATCTCCTGGCATCCCAGTACCAGTGTGCCTGCAGGACATGGGGAAGTGCCTTGCTCCCATGTCCTGGGTACTGGGCAGTGGTGATGGCACATCATTTGCTCATAGGGAGCAGGATTCAGCTGTGTGCTGGTGAAAAATGTACATTTGGGGTGTGCTGGTGCTTCCCCATGGTAACAGAGTTGAAACTGGACAAGTTTCCATGGTGATTATTACTATGGCAGGATTCTCCTCAGACTTCAGGAGAGGCACGGGCAGCACCAGGTGTAGCAGCCAGGCATCAGCCAAAGTCTGCTGGTAGCAGCTCATAGGGCAGAAATTCTTTATCCTTCTAAATAAATGGATGCATAGTGCCATTAATTTGCTAGTTTTTTGGGATTTTTTTTTCCCCAAGGCAGGGAAGTTTTGATCTTCAGGGGAAACAGGCTGCATATTACACCACGATCATGAACAGAAACCATCCCTGCCCTTTTCTAATTGCCATTTTTCTTGGTTGATATAACGATTTGGGCTGTCAGACTGGATTTTAAGTTGTTTTCATTTTTTTTCCCCCAAGTCTTTAATGAATCAGGTGCCTGGTTCACATTACTGTCTCTGTCTAGCTTTGTGGCAGGGTAAACACTGGAATTTTCATTGGTTTTGCTTTGCCATTTCATTGCTGTGCTCCTTTCTGATCCTGCACACAGCATTTTCAGGTGGAAAAAGGGACAAGTATTGAAGGAGAATGAAGTACCTATCACGAATAGTTGAATATTTCTTGGCTGCAATATTTTTAGAAATGTTTGTTTTGGGGCTTGAGTTAAAACAACGTGCTGTCACTCAACTCTGATGTGCATTGTCATTATGTGAAGCTGTGTTTAAAAATGTGGAATGGGCATCCTGAATCCTTGTTTCAGGCTGTACTGAGAGGGTTTTTTGGCTGCAGGCAGTCCTTAAGGCCATGTTTATGGCTAAATATAAGTTCCTCAAAATGTTTCGCACAGCACTCAGGGCTGTATGTATATCCCACATCTCTGTATGTACAGTACACTGTATTCTGGAGCCGTTGGCTTGAAGTGTGGAAACGTTTAACGGCTTTTCTTTGGTGATGGGGTCTTTAAAGGCAATTGCAAATATTATTTTAGGGAAGAGATTTATGTGGTGCCTAAAATATGCTTCTGGCTTGCAGGCCAAGTTATGTCAGTGCTGATGCTCCTGGCAGCGCGGAGCCGCCGCGGGTCCCACTGACAGCGATGTAGAGGTGGTGCTGGTGGAGCCCAGGAAGCCCTGCGACATGGAGGAGCTGTACAAGGATGCCCCCAACCTGCCTATGGATGTCACCAACTCACCCTCGGCGATGGCCAACAACAAGCTGGAAAATGGGGTGGCTCAGCTGATCACAGCAGAGGCTTGGAACATCAACTCGGCCGACCTGATGAAGAAAGCCCTTTCCCCGCTGGTGACAGTCCCTGCGCCCTCCATCCTGACGCCACCGGCCGAGTCGCAGAGCGGGGTGGCCCTGAAGGT
>NW_005054403.1:972800-983533 GCF_000277835.1 Geospiza fortis | reverse complement strand
GGGCAGGGCGGGCTGCGAGCCCAAGGCCGGCAACAACATCGAGATCGTCAGCACCTCGCAGACAGCCAAAGTCATCGTCTCCGTCAAGGATGCCGTGCCCACCATCTTCTGCGGCAAGATCAAGGGCCTGTCGGGGGTCTCCACCAAAAACTTTTCCTTCAAAAGGGACCTGCCCCAGGACTCGGTGCTGCAGTGCTACGATGTGAAGAGCCCGCCCGAGCCCCGGGACAGCGCCGAGGCCCTCAGGAAACCCGTCAAAAACAGGAGCGTAAAGCTAAAGAAAATGAACTCGCCGGAGATACATATTCTTCCAATCAAGAAGCAACGGCTGGCTGCCTTTTTTCCAAGAAAGTAAATTATGGGTTTTTAGAATTTTAAGATTATTATGAGAAGAAGAAAAAGTAATAAAAAAAGATGCACTCGGTTTTAAACTCATTTAAAACTTTAAACTATCTTTGTAAGTTATTTTTTGGGGGAAGAGGGAGAGGATTGGATGCAGAGGCCCTATAAGCTGGGTTGGTTTGGTTTTTTCTTTTGTTTTTGTTTTGGTTTTTTTTTGTTACCAAATTTTGACTTTTCATGGGAAACTGAATAAAAAGCAACCTATTTTTCAAGCAGATTGCACATTTTGCAGCTTTAATGGAGTAATGGATGAGTCAGAGGGGTAAGAGCTATTTTCACTGCCATAAAGTGCTTTGATGATGTAACTCTTCATAACAGTCGGAATGGAAATTTCAAAATAAATGTTTGTACGTGCTAATTGGTTGCAGCATTCTTTTCTCATTTCCGAATCGCTTTCAGTCTACAAAGATGTAGTAGGTCACGCAAAATGTCTGTAAGCTGTTAAGCGCCACAAGTGACTTGTGATGAGCCTAAAATATTAAAAAAAATAGCAGGCTAAGAAAAATTATCTTGTCCTGCAGCAGTGTCAAAGAGCATGTCACAACAGCTGCTAACAATGCACCCAATGAGCTACCAGAGGAGTGAGAGCTACAGCCTAGTGCACACCTAAGACAGGTTCACTGTGAGACACCCATAGCAAACCATCTTAGGTAATGTTATCAGTCATTTAAAATAGAAAAGCCTAAAAGTCAAGGGAATTCGGTTGCCAGGGGGCAGGAGGGGAATAAAGAATCACATAATTTTTCCCAGCCTGACTACAGCTACATGAAAAAGTTGTTTAATTTTAGTTTTCTACGTTTCTTTGATGGCTGAAATCAATGCACGTAAAAGAGCAGAGCTGTGTAACTTTTATCTCTCAGCAGTGTACAAAGCCGCCCACGTCAATGCAGAAATGTGAATGTACAATTAAAATAAAGTTCTGCTAGGTCACAGCTCTGCACTTGTCTGTGGAAATGAGCTGGAGGTGAATTACTGTCTGTCAGCTTCGGAGTTCACACCGCTCACTGGCAAAACCAGATCTTGACAGAAGGACAAATGTGAGAGCAGGAGGACAGTTTTGGGGGGGGGCGCTGCATTTTTTGTGGCTATTCCTGTAGAAAAATTTAGTTACAATTTCAAAATACATGTTCCTGGCAGGGCACCAGGACTATCTAAGTAAAAAAAGCCATTGTAAAGCCATCAGGTGGATGCTGTCACACACTAACTGTGCCTGCCTTTGCCTAGCTGCCACCAGCCTATTTCTAAGATTCCTCTTGGACAGCTTTGGGAAGGTTTTTGCAGTTGCTCACACAATGAGAAGTTGCTCAAAGGAGCAGCTTCAGTGTCTCAAGTCTACCCATACCCATAGGCACCAGTGTCATGCCAAAATCTGCTGCAAGTTTTGATAGCAGCAGACACCAGTATTTGGAAAATGAATCTGCAGTATGAGGTTAGGAAGGGCATTACGTTTCTTTCTTATGTTTCCTTGGCTGAAGGATCACTTGCTTAATACAGAAATGGAAGACTTTCACATAGGCATAGCATCAGTTCTGTCAAACTCTTGCTTTTTAAGTATTTTAAAGCCTTTTATTTTTCCCTGAGGTGGCAGAACTGACAATGTTCAGAAGAGCGTAAAGTGTTGATGGATTCATTAATGTTTAGTCATCTGATTGTATTTTTTTAAATATTTTTTTTTCTAATTTAAAATACTCAGCTACTTTGTTTTTCTCCTTCCAAGAAACTGCTAATGAAATATGTCATCTGTTTATTGCAGTGCAGAGGCTGAGGATTTCAATGTCCCTTGGGATGGCCATCCCAGTTGTCACTGTCTGCTTCTATTTCAGCCTGCCCATTCTTGAGTATCAAAAAACCTTCTGATAATGTGAATTTTCCCCAGGGCTATACCACAGTAAAATAAGGCTGAATTGGCTGCTGTCATTTTTATTTTGCAGTTGACAGAAGCAAGTTCAAAAGAAATTTCATTTATTTTCTTACAAGAAGTGTTTCACACTGGTGGTGGCATCTGCTGCACCAACTGCCCCAATCCCTGCTGTCCTTGTGTGAGTCATTCCCTACAGCATCCTCAGCAGGCAGAGAGGGCATCCAACCACTGCTGCCCCTCCTGCTGGCATAGCTGGGACAGGCAGAGCTTGTTGGTGGCACTGGCTGCCGGTGCTCAGCTTTTCCCTCCTCTCCTTCAGAGGCATTTACTGGGAGCATCAATGCTGAGGGTACCTCCCAGCCCACTCTGCACACAGAGAGGTCTGGTTTAACTGAATTTGACCACAGGCTCCAGAAACCCTGACAACAAATTAGGCTAAATCTGCTTTATGACATTATAAACCCATACAAGCACTGTCGAAACACCCAATGCCTGGGGACAACAAATTGAGTTTAAAGCCAACTGGTGCTGGTTGTAACAGCAGACCAGACCAGCAGCCATGTGGCTGTGTCTTGCCCCTTGGAGGAGTAACTGCAACCTTTTCCTTCTGAAACAGGTCTGAGAAAAACCAGAGCAGGCTCCAATTATCCCAGCATCTCTCTCTGCCACCCCAGGAGAGCCTCCCTGACTTTACAGGGCCAGGATGGGCAGGCTCCCTGGCACTGCCATTTGCCACCAACAGCCCCAGAGCCTGTGACACAGGCTGGAGCCACTCCCCTAGAAATGGAAAAGCAGAGCAGAAGGGGCTCACCCACCCTGCTGCCTGGCTTTTCCATTGCTTTAACTGCAGGGGCAGGGGGAATATTCTCAATGACATCTTCCCAGGAAGGCTTAGGACAGCCAGCATCCTTTCCCCTGCTGCCATTTCATGCAACCCCAGGCTTCAAGGCTGTGCCATGGGAAGAGGAGCCCCACACTGGCACCTCTCCTGCTGCTGAACTCTGTTGGGCAAATGATGCTAAGTAGGGACCACTTGCCTCCCACCACCCTTGTGTGTGAAGCACAAGTCCTACATCCCATCAGCATGGGGGAGAAGCGGCCATAGAACAAAGTACTTAATTACACCAAGATTGAGCACTTTCACCTCCTCCTCCTCACCTCTAGCAGCAATTACAGATTTTGTATATTGGGCCATTAATTTTCTACAGGGCTACATTTTAACTGCTGCTGAAACTTCTGTATGAGGAGAAGGACATGGAGCTGCACTCATGATATGTGGAGCTTCCATTTCTGGTGGCTGTTAATGGAGACATTAATACCTCTAGTGAAGTTGAAGGGAAAGTCATTAAGCTATAATGGTAGGAGGAAGACATTTTACAATGATGAGTATATGCAAGAGGTAAAAGAGGGAGAGAGGAGCCATGCCCTCAGGGGCACCCATTCTTGGTTCCAGTCTCCATGTGACTTGGACCTTGGGTGTGGGGTCTTATTAGGGAGTGAGTGAGAGGGTAGAAAGTTGAGGGGTTGTGTTACCTTTCCCTGTGCTCTCTTCCTTCTGTCAGGCAGGGGGGTGAATCCAGAAACTAAGTCCAAGGCAGGCAGAAGGGCTGCACATCTCAGATGAAGGCCATGGGATAGGGCAGGCTTGGGGGCAGGAGTGCTCAGATGTACCAGCTTTCCTACACAGGGACAGCCTTTCCCCACTGCTGCCCGAAACACAGATTCAGGACCAGGGGTGCACACCTAAGGCTTCCACACATGGAGTTAGCTGTTAGCAAAATAAATTAATCCAAAATAAATAAATCCAAAAGAATGAGCAGCTTCTCAGACAGGGAACTTACCTGGACTGGGCAGTTTCTAGGTTGGGAGGACACCAAGTAGTCAGGTAAGGCACAGACAACTGTAAGTGCAAGGAAAAGGTGGAGAATAGGGAGAGGAAAGCAGGCAATGGAAGCTGAGACAAGATCCAAGCCTGTTAGTACTGCACCTTTATTGAAGTTAGCAAGCAGCCAGCCAGAGAATGGGAGGGAGAAGCAAAACTATGGCCTTTGGCTGTGAGCTGCTGACAGAGAGAGAAAAGAAGGGTGTCAGCTTCAAAGACACGGCTCAGGCCACTCGGTGAGAGCAGGGAGAAAGGCAGGCACTGAGCCCAGAGAGGGCAATGCTGTCTTGGGCTGAAGGCAGCTAAAAAGTCAGGGCTGGGGGAGACCATGTATCAAACCACACAAGCAGAGCACACAAGGCAATGCAAGCTCCTGCTCCTCCTGCCCTGACAGCAGGGGACAAGGGGCAGCAAAACCATCCCAGCAGAAATGTGAAGGGAAGCAGAAGAGCAAAGGTAGCTGGTTTTGCCTTTCCCATGCCTGAGGGAACGTGTGTGACCTATATTCTTCTACCACCCACACTCCTATCTGCTATAAAACTGATATGCTACGATGTCTCACGATCACTGCTCACTTTTTAAACCACTTCTCCCCATTTTCTGCTCAGGCCTCCCAGAGCACTGGGATGATTACACCACCTTGCACATATCTGCAGAGGTTTGACCCATAGGGACTCAAGAATCAGCTTCACACACATGCACATGAAAGGTTTCAGGGAAAACTGAGCATGGAAGGGAATGAATCAGAGAAGTCTGTGCCCCTTCACTTGCACAGAGGCAACTTGGGACAGTGATCCGACAACAGTAAGTGACTTGTTAACAGTTCTCATGAAGAATATTAGACAATGAAAACAGCATAAAACAACATTGCACAATATCCTGGTGCCAGATGTTTTAGTTTGTTTTTGTGCTCAAGTTTATAAAAACATGTTGAAGGGCTCAGTCAAGGACCATGTTTTCCTCTGGGGTCTGTTCCTGCCTTCCCAAAGGCAGACAGCCTGACACAGTGACATTAATAATGTTAATTTGAGCAATTTGCTTTTTTCACTCACCTTTCACTTTTTTTTTCTCAATGCTTCCTACTCTTCTTATTTAAAGTTGTATTTCTCTTAGACTATACTACATACCCCTAATGCTGAAGTTTTCAATTCAGGGTACTCTGGGGCAGTCTGACACACACAAGCAAATCCCCTAATTTTAGTGTGGAAAGCCTATTTTCCACAGTTGTTAAACTCATGGTATTGCAATCCTGTTAGGAAAATCTGTTTTGTTGTTGAACCATCTGAAACATTTCTTCATGTTTGAGTAGAAATATTACTAATCACTAAAATATTTAGTACTGCTTTGTGCCCATATACCCCAAGCTCTCTTAGAATAATACCATAACATCTCAGTACTGAAATTATTAGGATTGTTCCAAACTAAGATATGAAAATTAAAAGAGCAAACAGCAGGGTACAATCTAATCAAGTATCTGGAAGGAAGGACTATTTCTACTTTTTTCCAAGTGGAACATCATTTTTTCACTGTTTGGAAGTGTGTTTCCAGTGAAACGCTGGTAACGGACATTGCATCCCTGCATCACCCTGTGTCCCGCCCCCCCTTGCTCCTGGGATTACTAATGTTCCTTAGGCCACAGCTGTTTCAAAATGGTCACATTTTCTGCATTGCGTCAATATCATCCTTCCCACCACATCCTCATCAACAGAGTTCCCATCTTTTTTTGCTTAGGAACAAAGTCACTCAATTATTTGTCCCAGACTGGCATCTCACAGACCAAGGATAGGCCACTGGACGCAAAACAAAGAGGTGCTTCTTTGTGGAGCTTATGTACATAAAGAAAACCCCTAGAAGTACCACGAATAAGCATGGGAAAGCTATTGATTTTTGAGGTTTCTGATAAAAAAGTAATTTCTCACTTATGGAGGAAAAAAACCCCCAACCCAACCTTACCTGCATTCCAAGTTATAAAGGTAACAAGTAGTTTTTCTTTTATTTTTTTTTAACAAATGTTTCAAAATAAGTATTTTGAAAGCTTGGCCCACAAAGCACAATCCAGCATAAGAGAGCATGTACCTACCCTTCAGAGACCCTCCACAGCTCAGCCATGATGGCAAAAGCCACCACACTCAATCTTACAGCCCTATGATGCATATGCCACACTCACCTAGAACCACCTGCATTTGTGTACACAGGGATCAGAGTGGGGTTTAAAGACACCAACAGAATATTTAAGTGCTTGCTGTCTGCTTTTTGCCACAGCATTCTGTGAAACAACAAAAATCTAAGAAAGCACAAATATTCTCTGTGGATAGAATTTTGGCTAGATATTCTGAACAACTGGACTTTAAAGCCAGACCTCTTGTGTGGTAGAACATGGGACCTGGCCAACACTGCTTGGTTACTGTAATGTGCACCTGAACATTTGCTACTCAATGCCAACAAGGTCTTCCAATGAAGGACTTGAGTAAGAGGGTTGTTCCAGCTTACTTGCAATGAAGAGAACTTTAGGTGGGCAATTAGGTCATGTGCTAAAGTTGAAATGAGTATTGAGTCTCCCATGATAGAAACTGGCTAATAAAACAGTAGAGTCAAGAAGTCGCTTAAAGCAGATGTTGGTATTTGGTCAGATCACTCATACCCTCGACTCTCATGGACTAAAGTCAGAAAGAGTCTGGACAACTGTGATGTCAAGAAATGAAGTTACATTAAGTCAAACCCAAGCCTGTGTTCCCAGGTTTTGGCCCCTCAACTGTTCTGGCTTTAAAAGAAGTCATACCAATAGTGAGTTGTTAGCAGCATCTAAGAAACAATTTAAGGACAGAGAGTGCATGTCCCAAAAACTGGGTTGGGAATTACAAGGATTCATCCCTTGTTTTCAGATAAAAGCATGTCAAGATAAGACTTCACATCCCTGACATGGTTCAAAATGTTTATTCCTAACTTTCCCCTGAAAAATCCCAGCTTAACATGAACAAAGACACAAGTCATCTGTGAATCTGAAACAGTTTATCTTGATATATCCACCTGTTTTTCTCCTTCCTAATTTTCCATTACTTCATTCTTCATGTATTTTCCTTCCTATGTTTACTGCAAGCAAACCCTATCACTCATCCCAGCCTTGCATTTCTGTTTTCTTTCAAAACATTTAAACTTTCCCCAACCTGTTCATTTCCTGTAGCCAAACACTAACCAGGCAATTACAATTAATGCAAAGATGTATGAAAGTAATATGTTTCCTTTTGCTGAGCTGCCCTCTTGAAAACAAATGAACAGCTGATAGCAGTCAGGTTAAAAAAAAAAACAAACCAAAAACCAAAAAAAAAAAATCAAGACAATGAAAACTCCACCACAAACCAAAAAAACCCCACCCCAAACTAAAACCAACCAACCAGCAAAACCTGCCCACTGTCCCATTACCCACTGAACCTAATAAACAATTATCTTCCAATAAAACAATTATTAGCAATTATGTTCCACCTCACCCCTAAGATACAAGCATAAACCAAGGGTAGACTAAATCTGAGCATTTATTTATTAATTTCTCCCTCCCCACAATTTTGCTCATTTAAGCACAGGGACTTAAAAAGAAAAGCACTTTGTAGATCACACCTTGAGTAACACTGTGCAGGTGGGAGGCATCTGTTCATAACAGAGTAAGTACCGGGCACATCTCCAGGCAAGGGCTGAAATCAGTAGCAATCACTGGTACATCAGAGATAAACCAAGCAAAAACTGCAGACTCCTTCCCTTACTTTTCATAACATGGAGGATTAAAATGCACATGGGAAGATTCTTCCCTCAAAAGGGTCTTCAAAAAGAGGAAACATGTTCTGCAGCACTAGTTTGGAGAGATGGAAGTTGTGGAAGAGTTCAGACCTGTCTGAAAACTTCACTCTTGGAAATCTAGACGGCATTAGCCCAATTGCTTGGGGAAATAGAGTGCCTCCATAACTACTGAAAAAAACTAAATATGACAAAGGGAAAAAATTCCGTAAAATCATGACCTCTTGCATTTGAACACCAGACTTTCTAAGGTGTACCAGCATTCATTACATTTTTTCCCACTGCCTTGCCAATGGCCTCAGCATCCACCTGGACGGGTACATGAGTCTGTCTTTCCTAATCTGGACCTTAGAGCTGGGACAGCCAACACAGGGTAATGGCAATTGTCATGGTACTTTTGTGGCATATTCATTTTCTTCCAGCTGTCACAACTAGAAAGGAGCCATTGGCAGAGAGGGTTTCTGCCAGCTTCAAGCTGTACATCTGTTCATGCTTGTCTGTTCAGACAACACGGGATGCAACCTCCCCTTCCCCTTGTGCTGGCACCTGTTTGCTTGTGCTGTTTGTCCTCAAAGGCCTTGAGATTTTGGAAGCTGGAAATTGAATCTCTGTGGATAAAAATGCCTTCGTGTATTTTAAAAAGAAAAGAAGTAGAGATGTGCAGCCTTCACTATCAGCACTAAACAATTCCCCTGCAGTTAATGAAAGCTGAAATAAAACTAGCAGTGGTCTATAAAGCTATGAGGAGAAACGGCTTGTGCAGGACTCCTCAGCATGTACAGCAGGACTCGGAGATTCCGGAGCTGATAGAAGCTAATTCTGATTAAAATGGGACAAATTACAGCTAATCAAAATTATCTGCTAGGACAGGGATGGATGATTATGTAAGCGAGGAATTTAAAAGCCCGCTGGATCACTGTAATGGCATATTTTAAGTGCTCACAGGACTCCCGTCATCTACCACAGCCACAATAATGAGGATTTATTTAGAACAAACCATCAGAGAACAAAGCAGCAAAATACTTCACCATTAAATAACCCCCTAACCTTATCTCTGCAGTTTTCACACTAAAAATATATATAAAATGTTATGTATACAGTTGCAGACTAACAACACTGAGTTTACAACAGACTCTTCAGATTTTAACAAGTCTCAAAATGGCTCTGCATGACCTTTGAAACAACAGGAACACTGACAGTTGGGGAACACAATCCCAGGATTATGGGCTAGTTAGGAAGCTTTACAGAGCGAAAGATTATAATCAAGGCTTGAAAAAAAAGCAGCAATCATTTCACCACTAAAATGGACATGAAATCAGCTTCTGCCTCCCTGCATCACTCTTAGGCAGTTCCAAATGAGCACTTTTTACTCACTCTCACGGTTTTACATGTAATAACGACAGAGAGGAGGAATAGATGACCTTTGAAATTGATCTCAAGGAGGTCTCTCTTTTTTTCTTTTTTCCCCTTCAAGCCAAGCCAGCGTAACTCTACACAGTCTCAACTCGGCAGAAAGAGCGACAAAAAGATGAGGACACTCATTACTTAGAAGAGGTTCACACCTCTTCATCCATTTTACTCTATTATGTAACTAGCTGGCCAATCAAAGAAAAAAATACTGCTATCATTCCCTTTTAAAATGTGTTTCTCTCCATGATCCTGCATTAAAATAGACAACATTCTATAACTAACAAAAGAAGACTGTGGAAAACTTGGGCCCGCTGCTGAATGAGGAGGGGGACCTCATTACATAGAACATGGAAAAGACTGAATTACTGAATACCAGCTTTGCCTCAGTGTACCCGTATTTCAATTCTCTGAATTTCAGCTTAAATTAAAGGACAGACAAGCACAAAGAAACTTTTATCTGATCAGGTTAAAAGTTCAAGATTTTAGTCATCCCCACCCAGGGCTCATTTTTCCTCTACAAAAATACTGGAGATACTCAAATTTAGAATTTTTGTATCATGTTCAGGGCTTACATAATCACATCCACAGACTCACATAAAACTGTCAGAGCTACAGAGATGGTTAACACCACTTTTTGCAAATTATATCCCTTACTGCAGAGGAAGAGTTCGTCCAATATAATGAGTAATAAGATGAACATCTTTGTGCCTGTGTCTACCACCTGAAATAAAAAATGGTATGTCTTTATCCAAAGCAACAAAAAAGGGCAAGATGCTCCATCCTTCAAGCCAACATTGGTAACATGATATTGCTGTCTTTCACTGTCATTCCTACATATGTGTGAAAAAGTCTTACAATATGTATACTGCCACACCCTACCCTCCAGCTTTCTTCAATTCCACTGTTGCATATGTGTTCTGCAAAAATAATTTTTAGAGCTGCTAGTCCTCCCAGGCAGCAGTATTTTAATTTCCAATAGTCCCACAATGCACTGAGGAGTTATGGCCCTGTCTTCTAAGATGACCAAAAGTTACAGAAGCAGATAAACAGATGAACCCATGTTGATAGAAAAGCAACTTGGAGAAACAAAGAGACTAAATCATATTGTCTTGTATATCAAATAAACACCAAAAAGATACTAAGTATGTTCTGAGAGAGATCAGATGCCAAATGCCTCTGGACTACTGGTACTGCCAAACTTCCAATTTCCATCAACTGCCAGTGACAGTTGTGAGGTTACCATTAACGCAATCCAAGTTCCTTCTCAGGCACTGACTGATTGCTGATAACAGTCACTGGAACAAGAGACTTCTGTATCACAGAAATAAGAAAGCTTGAAGTCTACAAAGTTCACACTTACTGCCATTAACCACTTTGATTTAAAATACTTCA
>NW_005054403.1:967885-972790 GCF_000277835.1 Geospiza fortis | reverse complement strand
TATGAGAATTCTATAAGCTTTAAGTTGCAAAATGAGATATACAAAACAAAATAGTTGAATAACTAGATAAGTTCTTACTTTGAAAGCATAGAACAACCCAAATTCAAACATTAATTGCTTCAGATGAGCAAGGTTGGAATGATCTTACCCTTTTCATTAAAACCTCCTCATATCAGATGTTTCCATGAACTGTCAAGAATAGCCAAATGCCAGATCAGACAGCCTCCCCTGCCTGCATAGAAAACATTCACCCATCCACACGACATCAAACAGAACAGACAGTTACAACAAGGAACAAACTATTTTATTTTTCTTGCTAGATAAGAACATCCCACTGAAAATTAAGAATAAAAAATATATTCTCTGAATGCTTGAAACTCACGCAACAGCACACGGAGAAATTCTGGTACAGCAACATCACAGTTATCTTTGTGCACATGGGTACACAGAAAGCCTTGAACAAATATTTATACCCATAATAGTGCCATATACAAAAAACCAAACAGAAAATTCAAACATCTTTGTTCTTCTTATGCCAAAGGCAATGTAAAAAATGAAAACTGTTTTCAGTCAATTACTTCCACTTAAATTGTACGGGATCTTTTTATGCTGAAGAAGCCAAATTCAGCATAATAAAGCACAGAAGTAGTAGCATACAATTATATATATGTATAAACAATATACTGAACACGTGGGGCATGATGTTTTCATTAATATATAATTCTTGGTGTAACCATATGAAAGTGAAGCCAGAATTTTTCTAACACCAAGAGAAAACACTGTTTCTTCAATCAATGCTCTGACGTTTTCTTACTATTAAGAGCACGCCTGTATTGTATCATCTAAGCATACATGCACCACAAAAGATATGCAAAACAAATCGATACAGATAAACTTTAGTGTCAAATGTCTAATGATGTAATAACAAAAACAATTCTCAGGACCCAAATGACTTTCTGAATTGAAATTGCATTGCAGTCACTTAAAATAACAAAATACTTGGACTTGTGAGTCACAAAATTCACTGTTTTCTAGCAGTACCTCTGCTGAAATCTGATGAGTATCAGTCTATGGGTAAAGAAAGTCATCTTCAAAAAAGGAATTTGTAAAAAATACATTTATACTATATGCTTTCATATAAAAAGGCATTAAGAAATATAATAAATCCTACCATTTTAGGACTACACCTTCCCTAACAAACAGTTTTATCACTTGACTATTACATACAGTACATTCAGTTTCCTAAACAGAAAGTATATTTTCTTGTCCCTGATGTATTTTACAACTGGCAGTGACAACAAAGTGTTTTATTATCACCACTCATTCTTGCAGCTTATACAAACAGCACCAATTTTACCCAAAAAAGGTTAATCAGTTACATAGTAGCACTTCCTCACAGGAAATATAAACCCAAAACATTGGAACCAAATGTGTCTTTCCAAATATATATCAGAATATATGGCTCAGAGTTAAGGGATGAATAACCAGGAGTATTGCATAGTTCAGGGATCTTGCCTGTATGAATGAAAACACCTTTTGATTGTTTGTCACCTTCTGACTCCAAGAACAAATTAAACAGGTGCTAATGAAAGTAATACACAACTAAATTTACTGGTAAAAAACCCCAAGAAATTGTACAGTTCTCTCTGGCACAGTGCAAAGTACACATTAAAAAACTGAAAATATATGTACAGTGTGTATGTATATTTTTATATAGTATGTATTTCCCTGACACATACACGTGTACATATAAAAAGCATGAACACATTCATGCCAAACTTAGCAAAAAGATGGAATGTTTAATATGTGGATGCATTGTTCCAGTGAAATCAGTCTGTCTCAGAAATGGCTGTTTATACAGCCAATATGACCTTCCATGAAACAGAAATATTTACTGCCTGCCTAAACTGACAATATATGATACATTTGTCCTCATAACTTCCCAAAGGACTGATAATCACACTTTATAAAAGCTTATACTTGTATTAAGCCCTCTCTTCCATTACCCTTCCTCTCTTCTGAAAGACCAGAATATTCACTACAGAGATGAAATCTTCTATTTTAAGATTTTCTTGCAATATAAAAGTTTACAGCCACCCCTGTAAAAAATATTAACACCTGATGCTGGTTTAATTTATTATTTCCCTTTGGGATTCAGCTGTTTTGGTTCTGGATATGAACACATTGGCTGAAGCCTGTAACACAGAACACACTTTTCAGGATTCGGAGAGCATTGTTACCAGATCTGCCCACACCCAGTATGATCAATTGTCCCTCCCTGCCAACTTTCTGTGAAAGAGTTTGCAAAAATACTAGAATGTAATACAAATCCCTCCCCCCCTTTTATCCTGAATGTCTCTTTTACAATTCGAGGCCACTTCCAAAAAATAAAGGTTTCTATCAGCAAAAGCATTTCAAATGAAGGCGATGGCTGTGGACCTGAGAGCTTGGTGTGACTCCAACTCACGTTTGTGGGATCCCCACTGGCTAGAACTTTCCTTGTTTAAGTCGTTCAATGTGGTAGCACAACTTTAGGGCAGGCCCCAGCTTCAGTCCCATATATTTCATTATCATATCACTCCTCAGTAAGAGTAGTGCTTTCCCATCAATTTCCTGCAGAAGGAAGAGAATAAACACAACAGACAACTACTTTAACAAGCTGCACGGGAAAACGGGAAAGTACATTACAGGTGTTTATACTGTAGTAAAAATATATCTACTATATATAAAACAGCACCTGTAAGTTTGAATTTACAGATGACCACTGAAATTTAATTAGTATTTTTTAATATGTGATTAAGTATTTGAGATGTTAAAGAAAGAAAATAATAGTAAATAAAAGAAACTGACCAAACAGCCCTCAGAATTAGGGTTTCCCACCAGGAAAAAAAGTGAATGGGTCAAGGGAAAAAATAAAAAGAGGCTGCAAAGGAAGGTCTGTGCAGTTAGAGATTAAATGATCCAAACACTGAGGCCTTGCACTGAACCTTGAAAACAGCTGTGGGAGGATTTTGGCATACGTGTGCAAATGGTCACATGGAGGAAAGGGCTAGAGACCATCTAAATATGGGAAATTAGACAGATCTATTTCCATGTTGAACCAAAGAGATTGTCAAGATCAAGACCAAGGACAACCTAGTCAGATTTCAACTGTCTGACTGAGAAGCTGCTGAAATATGACAGTCCTAAGCTCTTAGTATCATTACATACCACAGACAGGCAATTAGTTCCATAAAGCACCATAAAGAGAAACACTCTGTCTTGCTTTTTTAAACATAAACCTGACAAAACAAGTGACATTTACCGTTGTTATACAACTAAGAATAAAATATAAGACAGGAATCTACATCAGAAGTTATTCTGATTTTTCCTTCCAATCCACCTTACTCAGAGATTAAACTGTTAGGAGGAGCTGGAGCAGAACATAGATGAAATACTACTAAAGAGAAAGCCAATCTCTTTTTGGAGGGCCATATATGCAATAAAATAAGAAAGCAGCTCTTTACTGAGCAGCCTACCATTGAAAGGCACAGCAAGAAGAAATAGAGGAGACCAAACCTACCACAAACTGGTAACAGTTTCTGTCTCTAAAGATAACATCTAGTCAGACCTGTGAAACCCTTGTTTTCTCAAACAGATTAATTAAATATTTCAGTTCTGTGAATTTTAGTATCAATGACCAAGTGCCTAGCTAACAATGGATAACATAATCTCTGCTCTAGAAGATTAAGTCTCCAAAACAGGGGGACCGAATGCCACACACAGTGCATGAGAATGCCATCGTCTCTAGAGGCACAATGGATGTTGGCCATTAGAACTTGGGCACTGCCAGGTTGACATTATTCCACATACACTGAAAAGAGGTGGCTATTTATGTTAGCCTAGCAAGACTGAAAGACAGAAAAAATTTACTGCAGGAGGGGTTTCAGGTAGAAAAATAATTTTCCACCTCTCTCTAATATATCAAGAAAGTCTACTCCACCTCCACCAGCAAACAGACATGAAAGTTGTATTTTAAGAGATTAACATGATACAATCTACTAGAACAGAATGGACAAGCATCATACATGTCTCCTGAAGAGTTCTGCATGTGGAGCCAGTGCCCGTGGATCAGCTTCTTTCACAAAACGCACTACTTCCTCTATTGACCAAGTAGATGGATCCTTATTCAATATTCTTGAAGGTTCCCTTTTTAGTGAATTCAAATCCGGTCCAGTTGTGGAACTTGCAGCTTTTAATACAGAAATATTGTGAAAGGAAGAAGCATCACTAGTTTGTACAGGGATAACACATTTCACGTAAGACACTTTAATATTACCTTATGGCATTTATTATGCATTGTTTGCAATATATTAAAATGAAAAGAAGCTTTATTTTCCTTCTAATAATACTGAACTGTTCCTTTTATCTTTAAATGACTTCTGTAACTGCAAATATTTACAGCAGCACAAATTAGCACTGTGACATCCCTAGAGGGATTAGTTCTACTTGTACTTGGCTCCTGGGTCCCAAGATGCTATTAACTGGGAATGAGGCAAAGGCAAGTGAAGCTGTGCAGACAGAGGGAGAGACAGTAGGAAACCCTATCCCTGTATTTCAGCAACATGGCAATATTTGATAAGATGCTCAGGAAGTGAGCTGCTTATAGGTATCCCTGTCTGCTCTGGCTTGCTGCAGGGTCCATCACAACAGCAAGAAGAAGCTGCAGCAGCAAAGACCTTTCCTGGCTTGCACTACACTATTAGTACTAAAAGGCTTAAGTTCTATATTTGCAGTTACGTTAGCAAGCCTGACATGCTTGGCAACAGCACATTTCACTCCCTATGCAAGCTCTCCAATGGCAAAGAACTTCTTTATTCATAACTTTGCCTGTTAATTGAAGCAGTTGCATATTCTGGAAGGTTT